>NC_079388.1:21112928-21342992 GCF_029220125.1 Pseudoliparis swirei | reverse complement strand
ATGTTACACGTGGCGTGTGTTTGAGTGTCTAAGTTAGAGTGCAGGTAAATAAAGTGGCGTGTGTGTGGAGGAGGCCACAAGTTAAAGTGCATGTTAAAGTGACGTGTGTGGAGGAGGGAAGAAGAAGGAGGAGGGAGGAGGATTAGGAGGAAGAGGAAGGAGCGGGAAGAAGGAGGAGAGAGGAAGGTGGAAGAAGAGGTGGTAGTCCTGGGGGTGACAGTCAGTCAGTCCCGGTTCCATTGATGAGCCCGACTGCCGACGGGAAAAAGCTATTGGTGTGGCGGGTGGTCTTTGTCATGATGGACCGCAGCCTCCTCCCCGAGGGGAGGGACTCGAACAGGGAGTGTCCAGGGTGGGAGGGGTCAGCGACAATCTTCCGGCCCGCTTCAGTGACCTGGAGTGAACAGGACCTGGAGGAAGGCAGATTGCAGCCGATAACCCTCTCGGCCGGCGGATGATGCTCTGCAGCCTGCGCTTGTCTTTGGCTGTGGCTGCAGGGTGCCAGACGGTGATGGAGGAGCAGATGATGGACTCAACGATGGCCGTGTAGAATTGTACCATCATTCTCCTGGCAGGTTGAATTTCCTCAGCTGCCTCAGGAAGAACATCCTCTGCTGGGCCTTCTTGGTGATGGAGCGATGTTCAGCTCCCACTTGAGGTCCTGGGTGATGATGGAGCCCAGGAAGCGGAAGGACTCCACAGCGTCGACGAGGAGTCACACAGGATGAGAGGCGGGTGGGGCTGCATTCCTCCTGAAATCACAACCATCTCCACTGTCTTTAGTGTTGAGCTCAGGTTGTTCTGGCTGCACCAGGTCACCAGGTGGTCAGTCTCCCACCTGTGGCGGTCTCGTCCCACCAGAGATGAGTCCAATGAGGGTGGTGTTATCCACGAACTTCAGGAGCTTGACGGACTGGAGCCTGGAGGTGCAGCTGTGGGTGTACAGGGAGTACAGCACACGGGAGAGAACACAGCCTTGGGGAACCTGCTGGTGGTCCGGGAGCCTGAGACGTGTTTCCCAGCCTCACGTGCTGCTTCCTGTCGGTCAGGAAGTCTGTGATCCACCTGCAGGTGGAGTCGGGCACGTGCAGCTGGGAGAGCTTGTCCTGCAGCAGGGACGGGATGATTGTATTGAAAGCAGAGCTGAAGTCCACAAACAGGATCCTGGCGTAGGTTCCTGGGATGTCCAGCTGCTGGAGGGTGTAGTGAAGGGCCATGTTGACTGTGTCTGCAGACCTGTTGGCTCTGTAGGCGAACTGCAGGGGTCCAGGAGTGGGTCGGTGATGGTCTTGAGGTGTGACAGGACCAAGCGTTCAAAGGACTTCATGACCACAGAGGTCAGGGCGACGGGCCTGTAGTCATTGAGTCCTGTGATCTTGGGTTTTGGGGACGGGGATGATGGTGGAGGCCTTGAAGCAGGCTGGAACGTGGCATGTCTCCAGGAGGTGTTGAAGATGTCGTGAACACGGAGACAGCTGGTCAGCACAGTGCTTCAGGGTGGAGGGGAGACGGAGTCCGGGCCGCTGCTTCTTGGGGTTCTGCTTTTGAACAGCCTGTTGACGGCTCTCTCCAGGATGACGGTCGTCGCTGAGTTGATGGAGGGTGCTCCAGAGGTGTGAGCCCCTGATGGGCTGGGGAGGTGGGCTGATGGTCTGTGGCTTGTTGGTGGGGCTGTGGGGATTGTCTCAGGACTGCTCCATTGTCTTTCAAAGCGGCAGTAGAACTCATTTAGCTCGTCTGCCAGAAGCACATTGTTCATGGAGTGGGGTGATTTGGGCTTGTAGTTGGTGATCTGCCTGAGCCCTCTCCAGACAGAAGCAGAGTCGTTTGCTGAGAGCTGCTGTTGCAGTTTCTCAGAGTACAGTCGTTTAGCATCTCTCACCGCCTTGCTAAACCTGTATTTGGACTCTGTGTACAGGTCCTTGTCCCCACTCCTGAATGCCTGGTCCTTCTGCAGTCTTAGCTTCCTGAGCTCCGCTGTGAACCAGGGTTTGTCGTTGTTATAACTCACCCTGGAGCTGGATGGAATACAGCTGTCCTCACAGAAGCTGATGTGGAAGTTACAGCCTCTGTGTACTCATCCAGGCTGTTGGTAGCAGTCCTGAAGACATCCCAGTCAGTACAGTCCAAGCCCGTAGATCCTCCAGAGCCTCACTGGTCCACTTCTTGAACTTCCTCACCACAGGTTTGCAGAGCTTTAGTCTCTGCCTGTATGAGGAATCAGATGAACCATGGCGTGGTCAGAGTTTCCCAGTGCAGCTCGAGGACGGCGTGATAGGCCCTGCTGATTGTTGTGTAGCAGTGGTCCAGAATGTTCTTTTCTCTCCTATGGCATTTAATTAACTGTCTATATTTAGGAGTTCGTGGCTGAGGTTTCCTTTGTTAAAATCCCCGAGTACAATAACTAAAGAGTCCGGGAAGGTCCGCTACACACACTGTATCTGTTCGGCGAGGGTCCGCTGTGCCTCTTGCACGGCGGCGGCATGTAAACTCCGGCCAGGATGAATGAAGCGAACTCACGTGGGGAGTAGAAGGGTTTGCAGTGAATGATAAAAGATTTCAGGTCCGGCGAACAGTGCTGTAGAATCACCGTTACGTCGTTGCACCCGCCGTTGTTGAGGTAGAAACAGATTCCTCCACCCTTTGTTTTTCCGGAAAGCTCCGTGTCCCGGTCCGCTCGGAACAGCTGGAAGCCAGCGAGCTGGAGCGCAGAATCTGGTATCGATCCACTTAGCCATGATTCCGTAAAACACAGGACGGAGGATGAGGAGATGTCTCTGTCTCTCCCCACCAGCAGCTGGAGTTCGTCCAGTTTGTTGCACAGTGAGCGGACGTTGGAGAGAAATATGCCCGGCAGCGCTGTACGAGATCCCGTTTCCGTAGCCGTACAAGCGCCCCTGAACGTTTCCCTCTCCGACGGCGTCTCACCGCGTGAGCGAAGGTGAGCACACCTTTTACAAAAATGTCCAGTAACTCCACAGAAGTTAAAAACGTTGGAAATAAATCCGCTGGAGTTGTTCCCCTGATGTTCATGAGCTCTTCTCTGGTGAAAGAGCTCTGGGAATCACAGCAGAAAACAGTATTTAAGACGAAAACAACAAAAAACATCGCGCACCAACGCACCGAGGCGGCCGTCCGCGGCGCCATCAGGATATAACTGATAGCATAGACTTCTATACAACCAGAGGAGTCGCCCCCTGGTGGTCAGGAGAGAGAATGCAGCTTTAACACATGAAGCAAAGACTTCTATACAACCGTTGTCTTTTGCTCTGCTCACTTTTTCCCAGAGAAACAAACAAGGGAAATGAAAGAAGACTGAATGAACAAGACTTCTAAAGAGGAGACGAGCAGAGAGGAGGCGCCATGAATCTCTGAATCAGAAGACGTGAACGAGGCGTCATCTTCACTGGGTTGGAGTCTCCTTCAGGGTTATATCGGTGCCTTAATGAAATCAAAACTGAGAGGAGCAAAAGAGGAGCAGAGAGGAGACGAGAGGAGCAAGAGGAGACGAGAGGAGCCGAGAGGAGCAAGAGGAGCCGAGAGGATACGAGAGGAGCCGAGAGGAGCCGAGAGGAGCAAGAGGATACGAGAGGAGACGAGAGGAGACGAGAGGAGACGAGAGGAGCAAGAGGAGACGAGAGGAGACGAGAGGAGACGAGAGGAGCGAGAGGAGACGAGAGGAGCGAGAGGAGCCAAGAGGAGACGAGAGGAGCGAGAGGAGCCAAGAGGAGACGAGAGGAGCGAGAGGAGACGAGAGGAGCGAGAGGAGCCGAGAGGAGCCGAGAGGAGCGAGAGGAGCGAGAGGAGACGAGAGGAGCGAGAGGAGACGAGAGGAGCGAGAGGAGCCAAGAGGAGACGAGAGGAGCAAGAGGAGACGAGAGGAGCGAGAGGAGACGAGAGGAGCCGAGAGGAGCAAGAGGAGACGAGAGGAGACGAGAGGAGCAAGAGGAGACGAGAGGAGACGAGAGACTTTGTGTATTTCCGTTTCCTGTGAGGAGATCTTGTCCACTTTAATGAGAGCAGTCGCCAGCTGCTCTCTGATTGGACGCAGCGTGGTCATGACCAGCTGCTCTCTGATTGGACGCAGCGTGGATGAAGAAAACCTGTGATGAAGTTCTTAGTGCCGCATTGAGCTGAAGCCAAATGATGTTGAACGCCTCCCCCCTGAGGGAGTACCCCCCCCCCCTGAATGAGGCAGCCTGCCAGCCTCTGCAGCTCGTTACGTTTATTGCTGTCATATTAACGTTTAAAGAGCTAATTATATTTACAAGCATGCACGTATTCACCCCCCACACACACACACACACACACTTTACAGACCACTCTCCGATGTGCAGAACCATTTCTGCTGAACATTCAGAAAAAAGACGACAACGATGTTGGTTCAGTTAATCAAATTGTTACCCCCCCCCACACACACACACACACACACACACACACACACACACACACACCATCAGGAATCTCACTCATGCAGGAAGTTTGTGAGTGTGTGTATGTATGGGTGTGTGTATGTGTGCGTGGGGGGGAGGGTGTGTGTGTGTGTATGCATGGGTTTGTTTGTGTGTGTGTGTATGTGTGTTTCTATATCACTCTCTTCATGACATGTCAACAGCTCCACGTAGAGGTCAAAAGCTCCACGTAGAGGTCAACAGCTCCATGTAGAGGTCAACTGCTCCATGTAGAGGTCAACAGCTCCATGGAGAGGTCAACTGCTCCACGTAGAGGTCAAAAGCTCCATGTAGAGGTCAACTGCTCCATATCGAGGTCAACTGCTCCATGTAGAGGTCAACAGCTCCATGTAGAGGTCAACTGCTCCACGTAGAGGTCAAAAGCTCCACGTAGAGGTCAACTGCTCCATGTAGAGGTCAACTGCTCCACGTAGAGGTCAACTGCTCCATGTAGAGGTCAACAGCTCCACGTAGAGGTCAACTGCTCCATGTAGAGGTCAACTGCTCCACGTAGAGGTCAACTGCTCCATGTAGAGGTCAAAAGCTCCATGTAGAGGTCAACTGCTCCACGTAGAGGTCAACTGCTCCATGTAGAGGTCAACTGATCCATGTGGAGGTCAACTGCTCCATGTAGAGGTCAACTGCTCCACGTAGAGGTCAACTGCTCCATGTAGAGGTCAACAGCTCCATGTGGAGGTCAACTGCTCCATTTAGAGGTCAACTGCTCCACGTGTGTCGGGTTATTTGAACTTCAGGTCGTTTGGGTCAGTTTTCTCTCTATTAAAATCCAATAAACTTAAATTAACACCTTAAAACATTGAGGAGGTTTAAAAGATTCTTAAAAGATGAGACTGAGTCCCTGGAGACGTCGGGGTCAGAGGAAGAGCAGAGGAAGAGGAGTCTTCAAGAAACAAACAAATAAAACATGTTCAAAGATATGAAAGGGAAATGAAGGAAAGGGCTTAGGACTAGGAAAACATATAAACATACATATATGTATATAAAGACCCACACACACATACACATATATATTTACAATAAAATTAAATAAATTAAAAAGGATGAAAGACGAGGAAACTCCAGGTGAAAATAACAAATGCTAAAAGTAAATCTGTGTCAATGTTACGGCTGTGCGTTGTTTGGTCCCCACAGAGATAGAAGAACAGGTGTGTGTGCCTCTGGGAACCCCTTGATGTGATCTCTGTGGCTCCGCCCACTTCTCCTTCACACACAAACATCTCGTTGGTGCCGGAAAATCATCAAAGCCGGCAGTTTGATGATTTTCCGCCTTTTCTAAACTCGCAGCAACAGGAGCAAAAAGAAAGCGGTCCGCGAGCTGTTGGCACGGCAACGAGAGGAGGAGGAGAGAGAAGACGAAAAAACACTTTGAAAGCTTCAGATTCAGATGATGTTCACACTTAAACACGAAGGAAAGAGAAGAAAAGACAGGAAGAGAGAGAGAGACAGAAGGGTTTTCATCAAAGAGCACCAAGATGGCGAGATCAAGGTCACCGAGGAGGGAGAGGAGGACAAGAGATGTCAAAGAGGAGTGATAGAAACACCGTCAAGAGAATGGAGAGAATGAAGAGAATGGAGAAAAAAAAGAGAATGAAGAGAATAAAGAAGAAGAAAAAAAGAATGAAGAGAATGGCGGTGTTGACAGGTTTTATGAGCAGAGTGTTGCTGGCTGGAGGAGGAGGAGCCTGTTCAGTCTCACCAGCCTCTAATGTACATGTAGATCTTCATCCTCTGAAGGCTTGTGGAGGAGGAGTCCTTCACCGTGACTTCCTGTTCGAGGCGGGGCCAGTGGGCGTTTCAGGAGTGCCCCAGGGCTCGGTGCTGGGCCTCATTGACCTCACACAGGAGGCGCCATGTGGGCGTGGCCCGGAGGAACGCACACGGACGCTTCCTCTGTTCATCGTTGTTGGAATATTTACGTTCCCATAAAAACTTTATTGAGTGCAGTTGTGAGGAAACGGCCTCTTTAAACCAACAACAACAACAACAACAACGAGACAACTTCTTTTGTAATATTTGTTTCGGATTAAAAAGCAACAAAGTTTGAATTTTTATAAATGAATCTCGTTGAACATGTCTCACAACAAGATGATGGGACAACATCTTCAGAAGAGCTTTCATCCAATTTAAATAAAGTTCCGGGAGCAAACAGAACGACTTCAACCGAGAAGTCTTCATCCCAGAGCGGACGTGTTGGAGTCATCGCGTCCTCCACCACTCGCTGGGGGAACAACGAGGAGAGTCCCCGTGAGTTCTGGACGTCACGTCTCACGGAACTTTCAATTAAACCTTCAAGAGCAGAAGTCAGACGTGTTGTTCTGAGCGGGCGTTGACCAATAAGACGCATCGTTCCAGGAGCTGAAGACCTCTGGGCTCAGTGATCTATGTTAGCTAGCCCGCGTGTTAGCTAGCCATCGTGTTAGCTAGCCCGCGTGTTAGCTATCCCGCATGTTAGCTAGCCCGCGTGTTAGCTAGCCATCGTGTTAGCTAGCCCACGTGTTAGTTAGTCCTCTTGTTAGCTAGTTAGCTAGCCCGCGTGTTAGCTAGCCCGCGTGTTAGCTAGCCCGCGTGTTAGCCCTCGAATACCAAACCAGACCAAGATACCAGGATGTAAACTAGTCATTCCGATCGTGTTCAGGTCAACCTGTTCCCTCTCAGGTTACCACCGTACACTTAACCTGGTTCAGATAAACACGGTTTGTCATAAGAATTCATACAAAACAAACAATACTTACTATGTCGGCAAAAAAAAGGTTTGAACATCATATTTGGAGTAAAATGAAACTCCGGCTGTGTCTACTACCGCGCACTTGAGCACTTGAGCACTGATTTTCAGTGTTCGAAGTGCGCCACTGAAAAAACCATCAGAATTCAGTGCACTGAAAGTACCCGGATGGTGCACTGCAAACGGGCAAAACATGTAAAACGATGGACACTACTCGCACTAAGCGGCCGCCATCTTGGCGACGTAGCGGAAGAGGAGGAGCCATTTCGCCAGCTTTTCATTTTATTTCTAAAACAATGGCGGACAGCACAAGCGGTAGACCACGAAGCTACAGACCGTAAATGTAAGTATCAGCGGTTATTACACATTGTACTGGTATTACAATGTACTACTAACATGCCATTCTCAGATTAGTGAGCATACCTAGGTAGCATTAGATGCCATTGGATCTGCATGGCAGTTATGATAAGCTAGCTGGCTAATCCACCACCCGGTCCTCTTGCCAGTCCGACGAAGGTGCACTTTTATCGGACACTTTTCGCTTGACGAGCGGGGCAGGTCGGCTCCAGGCGCTTCTCCAGCGGCAAGTCCGACGACAGATAGCTGTCAGTCATCGGACAGTGTTAAACAACGGCTGTTCTGTTAAACAATCGAAATAGCAATTTTAATAATGGATTAACAATGGATATGCTCAGTTTAATAACGGGTTAACATGACACATGACGTTTGCACACACGCCGCCCGATAATTAATACCATTACGATAGCTATCTAAGCTTGTCCTTCTAGAAATAATTGTAGCTTTCAATCATCGTTGTGTGTTGTTTTAATGTCGTGTATGTATTAATTTAAATGTAATGGTGGTCTGGGACAGAGCACTGAATGGCTATCCTCTTTCTGTTTCCTGCCCCAGAGACGTTTCCTGGAGGTGCTGGTCCTCTGCTGCCCTCCCGACATCTGGCTCCAATGACCTCTGGCACCTCACATCCACCTCCAGGGCCTTGAAGAAGATGGACCGCCATCGCGTCTTCAGTATCCAGAAGGACCTCTCCACAACACACCTGGCCTTTGACAGGCAGCAGTTGTAGCTTGAGGTGGACAGGCTGCCTGAAGGGGTCATGAGGCAGATGGGTTGGGACAGGCAGGGGAGCCACCATCCCCAAGGATACAGTATCCTGGTGGAGGATGACTGCTCATAGAAGATGGGGCTGTTATTCAGGACCCTGGCATCATGCACTGAGCCCGGGCCTGTCGAGGCCCTGGCCACCACCGATAGGAGGTGGCGCTGGCAAGCCAAAAATAAAAACTAGACAGGAGATCTCGGGCCCCAACCGTGGTCAGTCAGTGCCCAGCACAGCCATGAGGGCGTTGAATGACTCCCGGTGAGCCTGAAGTCCACCCTCATGTCACTGTGGCCATCACAACACAACGCCAGCAGTGGCATTGCAACATTGATACGGCAGCGCCGCTGGGACTGGGTGGCTGCTGTAGAGTGTGGGGAGCGGAGGAAGGGAAGATTATATTAATATGTAAGTCATTTTATCAATAAAATGTTGTCATTGAGGTTTTGTAGTCTTTTATTGCGTTTTCTGATTTATATTAGAGTTGATGCATGTTTGTAACAATAATTAATATGCCTGTGTGTTCAATTGCTAATTGATTCCTGTATCAGGGTAAACTTCACTACAACAGAGATGTGTATAAACGTACAGTCAGTCAAAGTAGGCCTATTACTGTGTGAATTCAAGCAGATGATGCCTATCATTTCAGTGGATAATTCTTAAAACTAATTGGAATCTAGGGACAAACATGTACAGATTTGTCATGTTTTATTTCCATATGGTGTGTATGTGGATTGCAAAAAAGAAGGCTACTTCTGAGAAAGATAATTGAGAATTTAGCATACCTAGCGAGAAGAATTTAATTGCAACTACTACATGAAGCTATGCTGTGAAGGTAAGGCAAAATCACAATTAAACTTACATATACCATCTCGACTTCAGCCAGAAGGCGGAGGCTCCTGCCGCGATTGTGGAGGTATCGCAGTTTCCACATGGGGTGGAGAAAGGTAAGCAAGGGACAACAAGAGGGCAAGAAGTGCTTCATTTTGTCACTTTAAGGGTTAGGGTATCGCAAGCAGATTTGCATATGTCACTCCCGGCTTAATTTCGCGGGTGCCGTGAACAGATTTGAGTCCGTCACTTCCGCCAAGTGGTTAACGGTTAAGTGTTCCATTTGAGACAGCACTTCATCAGCGACGCAGTGCACTGCAATGCAGTGCTCTGAATTGCAGTGCACTGCATTGCAGTGTACTTCGTTAAATGCGCGGTAGTAGACACAGCCACTTGTTTAAAATGAGGCAGTAACAGGAAGTGGTTCACAGGGAGCAGCCTGCTGGTGAAGGGCCGCGGTCACTGGGGAAGTCATGGGAGAATGGATTAGACCCGACCACCTGGTCCTCGTTACATCTCCACGCCCACCTGACCACACCTGGTCCTCGTTACATCTCCACGCCCACCTGACCACACCTGGTCCTCGTTACATCTCCACGCCCACCCGACCACACCTGGTCCTCGTTACATCTCCACGCCCACCCGACCACACCTGGTCCTCGTTGTTGTTGTTGATCTTTCACTCTGATGCAGATTTGTTGTTGTTGATCTTTCACTCTGCTCTGACACAAACTTGTGACGTCACTGACGGAGGAATCAGATGAGGTAAACAATCAGGAACTCTTCGTGGTCCCAGCTGCTCACATTGATCATGGTGGAGGCTGTAATGACCTAAAGATACCACCAGGGGGCAGCAGAGGACCGTTTACACACAACTACAGTTAATATAGGACTACAGAAATATAGAACTACAGTTGATATAGAACTACATTAATATAGAACTAAAGTTAATATAGAACTACCTTAATATAGAACTACAATTGATATAGAACTACAATTAATATAGAACTACAATTGATATAGAACTACATTAATATATAACTAAAGTTAATATAGAACTACTTTAATATAGAACTACATTAATATAGAACTACCTTAATATAGAACTACAATTGATATAGAACTACAATTAATATAGAACTACCTTAATATAGAACTACAATTAATATAGAACTACATTAATATAGAACTACAATTGATATAGAACTACAATTAATATAGAACTACCTTAATATAGAACTACAATTAATATATAACTATCTTAATATAGAACTACATTAACATAGAACTACCATTGATATAGAACTACAGTTAATATAGAAGAACAGTAATATAGAACTACAGTTGATATAGAACTACATTAATATTGAACTAAAGTTAATATAGAACTACATTAATATAGAACTACAATTGATATAGAACTACATTAATATAGAACTACATTGATATAGAACTACAGAAATATAGAACTACAGAAATATAGAACGACAGTAATATAGAACCGCAGTAATATAGAACTACAGTTAATATAGAACTACAGTTACATAGAACTACAGTTAATATAGAACTACAGTTAATATCGAACTACAACTAATATAGAACTACAGTTAAAACAGAACTACAGTCATATAGAACTACAGTTAAAACAGAACTACATGTCACAGTTCTTTATGACTTAGCGTTATTAAGGACTTCTCTTCATCCTTTATTTTTTGAACCTGCAGGAAGGAACGTGTCTCTCAGGGACCGTGGTTGTAGTTTTGGTTGTTCGGGCTTCGTTAGCAACTAGTAAACTTGAAGAAGGAAGTGGTGCTTCAGTGATTGTAGTTGCTGAGTTTCCCGCATGGATTGACCTTTGACCTTTGTGCCTGCAACACGAGGTGCAGATTAGACTAATCTTGTCCTCTGGTTGCCGCCGGTTACTTCCTCTGTTCTCTCAACATGCCATCGCATTGTCCTCATCGGCTGCACTGTAACCACCACCTCTTCCTCCTCCTCCTCCTCCTCCTCCTCCTCCTCCTCCTCACACCCTGGGGGGGGGGGGGGGGCGTTCAGGCTCCTGACAACCAGCCGGGACAACGAGCTCCACCTGAACACGCCGTCCTCTGTAGACGGATACACGACAACTTAAATGTCCCTAGTTTCTTTTTTTATCTCAAACACACACTGTATTTTAAACTTTAAACTTTAAACTGAACTTTAAACTTTAAACTGAACTTTATACTTTAAACTTTAAACTGTGCTTTGTAATTTAAACTCATTTAAGCTGTGATTTGAACTTTGATTCAATGGTGAAGTGAAACTGAACTTTCTTGTGAAAAATTAAATGTTAAGTAAATGTGGGTTGAATATTATCGAAACTAAAAGAGACTCAAAGTGACTACAAAGAGACTCAAAGTGACTACAAAGAGACTCAAAGTGACCACAAAGAGACTCAAAGTGACTACAAAGAGACTCAAAGTGACTACAAAGAGACTCAAAGTTACCACAGAGACTCAAAGTGACTACAAAGAGACTCAAAGTGACCACAAAGAGACTCAAAGTGACTACAAAGAGACTCAAAGTTACCACAGAGACTCAAAGTGACTACAAAGAGACTCAAAGTGACCACAGAGACTCAAAGTGACTACAAAGAGACTCAAAGTGACCACAAAGAGACTCAAAGTGACCACAAAGAGAGACTCAAAGTGACCACAAAGAGACCTCAAAGTGACCTCAAAGAGACTCAAAGTGACTACAAGAGACTCAAAGGAGACTCAAAGTGACAAGAGACTCAAAGTGACCACAAAGAGACTCAAAGTGACTACAAAGAGACTCAAAGTGACCACAAAGAGACTCAAAGTGACTACACAGAGACTCAAAGTGACTACAAAGAGACTCAAAGTGACCACAAAGAGACTCAAAGTGACCACAAAGAGACTCAAAGTGACTACAAAGAGACTCAAAGTGACCACAAAGAGACTCAGTGACCACAAAGAGACTCAAAGTGACTACAAAGAGACTCAAAGTGACCACAAAGAGACTCAAAGTGACTACAAAGAGACTCAAAGTGACCACAAAGAGACTCAAAGTGACCACAAAGAGACTCAGTGACCACAAAGAGACTCAAAGTGACTACAAAGAGACTCAAAGTGACCACAAAGAGACTCAGTGACCACAAAGAGACTCAAAGTGACTACACAGAGACTCAAAGTGACTACAAAGAGACTCAAAGTGACCACAAAGAGACTCAAAGTGACTACAAAGAGACTCAAAGTGACCACAAAGAGACTCAAAGTGACCACAAAGAGACTCAGTGACCACAAAGAGACTCAAAGTGACTACAAAGAGACTCAAAGTGACCACAAAGAGACTCAAAGTGACTACAAAGAGACTCAAAGTGACCACAAAGAGACTCAAAGTGACTCAAAGTGACCACAAAGAGACTCAAAGTGAGTACAAAGAGACTCAGTGACCACAAAGAGACTCAAAGTGACTACAAAGAGACTCAAAGTGACCACAAAGAGACTCAAAGTGACCACAAAGAGACTCAAAGTGACTACAAAGAGACTCAAAGTGACCACAAAGAGACTCAGTGACCACAAAGAGACTCAAAGTGACTACAAAGAGACTCAAAGAGACTCAAAGTGACTACAAAGAGACTCAAAGTGACCGCAAAGAGACTCAAAGTGACTACAAAGAGACTCAAAGTGACCACAAAGAGACTCAAAGTGAGTACAAAGAGACTCAAAGAGACTCAAAGTGACCACAAAGAGACTCAAAGTGACCACAAAGAGACTCAAAGTGACTACTAAGAGACTCAAAGTGACCACAAAGAGACTCAAAGTGACTACTAAGAGACTCAAAGTGACCACAAAGAGACTCAAAGTGACTACAAAGAGACTCAAAGTGACCACAAAGAGACTCAAAGTGACTACAAAGAGACTCAAAGTGACTACAAAGAGACTCAAAGTTACCACAGAGACTCAAAGTGACTACAAAGAGACTCAAAGTGACCACAAAGAGACTCAAAGTGACTACAAAGAGACTCAAAGTGACCACAAAGAGACTCAAAGTGACCACAAAGAGACTCAAAGTGACTACAAAGAGACTCAAAGTGACCACAAAGAGACTCAAAGTGACCACAAAGAGACTCAAAGTGACTCAAAGTGACCACAAAGAGACTCAGTGACCACAAAGAGACTCAAAGTGACTACAAAGAGACTCAAAGTGACCACAAAGAGACTCAAAGTGACCACAAAGAGACTCAAAGTGACCACAAAGAGACTCAAAGTGACTACAAAGAGACTCAAAGTGACCACAAAGAGACTCAAAGTGACTACAAAGAGACTCAAAGTGACCACAAAGAGACTCAGTGACCACAAAGAGACTCAAAGTGACTACAAAGAGACTCAAAGTGACCACAGACTCAAAGTGACTACAAAGAGACTCAAAGAGACTCAAAGTGACTACAAAGAGACTCAGTGACCACAAAGAGACTCAAAGTGACTACAAAGACTCAAAGTGACCACAAAGAGACTCAAGACTCAAAGTGAGTACAAAGAGACTCAGTGACCACAAAGAGACTCAAAGTGACTACAAAGAGACTCAAAGTGACCACAAAGAGACTCAAAGTGACTACAAAGAGACTCAAAGTGACCACAAAGAGACTCAAAGTGACCACAAAGAGACTCAAAGTGACCACAAAGAGACTCAAAGTGAGTACAAAGAGACTCAGTGACCACAAAGAGACTCAAAGTGACTACAAAGAGACTCAAAGAGACTCAAAGTGACCACAAAGAGACTCAAAGTGACCACAAAGAGACTCAGTGACCACAAAGAGACTCAAAGTAACAACAAAGAGACACAAAGTAACAACAAAGAGACTCAAAGTAACAACAAAGAGACACAAAGTAACAACAAAGAGACTCAAAGTAACAACAAAGAGACACAAAGTAACAACAAAGAGACTCAAAGTGAGTACAAAGAGACTCAAAGAGACTCAAAGTGACCACAAAGAGACTCAAAGTGACTACAAAGAGACTCAAAGTGACCACAAAGAGACTCAAAGTGACTACAACGAGACTCAAAGAGACTCAAAGAGACTCAAAGTGACCACAAAGAGACTCTCTGCTGTCCTGATGTCAGTGGGGAGCTCATTCCACCAATCAGGAGCCAGGACAGCAAACAGTCTGGATGTAGAGCGGTTAGCTCGAGGTGCAGGAGTCACAAGTCGGTTGGCTGTTGCCGAGCGGAGCGACCGTGCCGGGGTGTACGGTGTGACCACATCCCGGATGTAGACGGGGCCCGATCCGTTCAGAGCACGGTACCAAGAACCAGTGTTTTGAAGCGGATGCGAGCAGCCACCGGTAACCAGTGGAGAGCGCGGAGGAGCGGAGTGGTGTGGGTCAGGCCCGGGGTGGGTAATCGGAAGAATCGGGAGAGTTCCCGGTGGGCCGCTTCACTTCTGGGCCGGTCGAGAATTGTATTTGTTGACATTTGTCACGTTAGTCCATCTTCTCTTAAAGTGGGCGACACACGTTCCGCATTCTGACACCGCAGCCTCTGCATGGGTTGTACCATGCGAGGAAGTTCACCCCTCCCAAATAATAGAGTTGGTTCAGTCCATTATGGAACCAACCAACTCAATTTGGGAGAGGAGCACTTCCTAATCGAGTTGGTTCGGCCCTTCGCTGTCTTTTCCAAAAAGTTTTCTCAGCTCCTGATAGCTGGGCCGGCCCGACCGCAACGATACGCGTCAGTGAGGATGGACGGGAGGAAGAGGGCCGGAGGGGCTGGAAAAGCCAGGTTGAGAAAAAGAAAGGCATTGGAGGAGGATGCTGCCAAATGTGCCAAACTTACAGATTTATTTTCAAGAGAACAAACACAAGTGGCAACTGGAAAGAGAGACAAAGGCCTAATGATTAGCAACATAACTATTCGGCTAACGTTGTAGCCGTGATTAATATCATTGTAGCATTGTCAACCTATTCCCAAGCAAAATATTTAATTGAATTAAAATATTAGCCTTTTTATATCACCCAAAATATGGCGATCCATAGACTTTGCAAATATTATGGAAATATTGATATATAATATTGATATTGATATTGAAGTATGCAGTAATATGACTTAATTTTTCTTTGTAGCTTCGGAGCAGCGATAAGGGTCTCCTGCTGAAAATGATGAGCCCGACATTTGCAATGAGGAGGCCATGACGACAGGGACAGGTAGAGAGGATAACAGAGGAAACAATATGAATTAAAGTTATATATTCTAAGAAAGAGCAGTATATGACAGTACTTGATGAACCAATATGCATTGTTTGCTCAGAAGTGGGTGAAGTAAAGGAGTAAATCACCACTATATAATACTCATGCAGAAAAATGATAATGACCATGACCATGACCATGACCATGACCATGATAATGACCATGATAATGACCATGACCATGACAATGACCATGACAATGACCAGGACGGCCCCCATGAGGTCTCACTCCAACAAATCTGGTCTACTGCCTAATCTGAGTCTGACACCTGCTATGCCCTTCTGCCTTTTTTAATGTTATGCATATTTTTTGTTAACTTCTCATCTTAAGTGGATTATTATTGTTGTATTTAACCTTTACATTATTTGTTGGACCATGGTATTAATAAAAGAACTACAGGATAGTAAGAGCTGAACTGTTGCTTCATTTATCCAATATCCACTACCATGAAAAAAGTGGGCTGGTCTTGAGCCTGAAATTCCCAGGCTGAAAAGTGGCCACACTCCGGCCCTGGTGTGGGTGAATTTCGGGAGGCTGAGGACCAGTCAAGCTGCTGCATTCTGGATGAGCTGCAGAGGTCGGATGGCCTTAGCAGGTAGACCAGCCAGGAGGGAGTTGCAGTAGTCAAGGCGTGAAATGACCAGAACCTGGACCAGAACCTGTGGCGCCTTCTGAGTAAGAAGAGGCCGTATTCTCCTGATGTTGTGCAGCATGTACCTACATTGATTTCTTTGTTTAGTCAACATTGATTTCTTTGTTTAATTAACATTTATTTCTTTGTTTAGTTAACATTGATTTCTTTGTTGAGTCAAAATATCTTTCTTTGTTTAATTAACATTGATTTCTTTGTTTAATAAACATTTATTTCTTTGTTTAGTAAACATTTATTTCTTTGTTTAGTTAACATTGATTTCTTTGTTTGTAAACATTGATCTCTTTGTTTAATTAACATTCATTTCTTTGTTTAGTTAACATTGATTTCTTTGTTTAGTCAATATATCTTTCTTTGTTGAGTCAACATTGATTTCTTTGTTTAGTCAACATTGATTTCGTTGTTTAGTTAAAGCCCCATTGTGTAGTTTTTCCCTTTTAGCGCCCCCTTCAGTTTTTGAGGTATTTAACGTTTACTTCAGTGTCGTAAATACCCAGGTACGATATATGCAGCCTCGCATACACTTGTATTGAGTTGGGATCATGTGTTGTCCTGTATTATAATTATTATTATTGTTATTATTTGTACGTGTCACGGGTTATAAAAGGTGACGAGGGGGAGGTGATGCAAGGTTTTTTTTGTTTGGAGCGCGCTGACAGGCGGCGGTCTTGTTGAGCGGACTCAGAACGGCAGCAATCCAGCGACTGTTTCTATTTTGGATTTATACCAACGGGCGGGATCACTAATACGAAGACTGCGCAGAAACACTGAACTGGCCCAGCACCGACCGGACTAGGGTGAAGGAGCGCGGGGATTGAACGCGGCGCCTCGCCACGTTTCCGCCTGGTCGGTCAGCTGTTTGCCGGCTTTTGGGGGGAGGGGGGGTGTGTGCAGTCATTTACTTTTGTTTTGGGGACTGCAAAGACTTTGGGACTGTCGGGATCCGGGGATTATACTTCGTTTTGAGTGGGTTTGATTGTTTGTAGTGTATGTGTTCATTTTGGGGGCTTCAGATGCATTGAATTTGATTTAATATAATAACATTTGGGTTTCTGCATATCGACTGTGTGTTTTTCTTTTACGACCATTTGAGCAGAGAGAGTTAACACCAGAATTCGCAGATCCGCCTATTCCCTTTTTTTTTAGCGTATTGTACCTTTTCCCCTTGATTGAGTTGCTAAGGGCGAATTGTTACAACATAACCAAAAGAATGACAACATTTAGTTTAGATGAAATACCGATCGCGTTTTCAGCCTATATACGTTGTTTTCTAAATGTTTGAATGTGGAGTACGTGTGATCGAATACAATATTGTTGACAACACCAAAAAGCTACATAAAAAAGCTACATATTCATAATTTACATAGGAACGTGTAATTCATTACAAGAGACTTCGCTTGCTTCGCCCTTATACTGGAGCTGCGAGCGTGGAGTGGCACTATATGACAATGCGTAATCACTGCCAGAAAGCAGGTCGAATTACATCCGCCCCGGAGCGGGCGGCTCCAGAATCCTACATTTCGGAGTTATTTCCCCACAGACCCCCGATGGTGGAGACGCAAATCGTCATATTAAAAGTCATTGTAGCGGCACAATTTTTTTCAAGCTGTTATTTTAAGGTACAATTGTTACATAGTGTTACTTTAACATTTATTTCTTTGTTGAGTCAACATTGATTTCTTTGTTTAGTCAACATTGATCTCTTTGTTTAATTAACATTTATTTCCTTGTTTAGTTAACATTGATCTCTTTGTTTAATTAACATTTATTTCCTTGTTTAGTTAACATTGATTTCTTTGTTTAGTCAACATTGATTTCTTTGTTTAATTTACATTGATTTCTTTGTTTAGTCAACATTGATTTCTTTCAGTAAACTCCGGCTGTTATTTTAACCATCTTTTGTGTCCAATATTAAACCACAACTACGTAATTACTTCTAATACATAGGATTCATGTATGTTTAACCAAACTCTTCATGTTATTGAGGGATGATGAACGTTCTCCAGGCCGTGAACAAATAATAAAGTAATGAGTCACAACATCATGACTTAGCTAGACCTTTATTTGGAAACCATATTTTAATATATTATAACAGATGATAGCAGACAACGCGTTGTCAGATGCTCTGGTTGCGGGTTGCTAAGGAATCCTCATCACTGACCACCAGAGTCCTCCATGTCCAGTGTGGTTTCTGACCAAACGCACACCATCATCCATTGTTAAAGATAAAGAAAAGATAAAGCCTGCTTAAATTACCAGGACCAACCCCATGACCCACAGATGCAGACATTTTTAGTTTTTCACTTGTCAAGGAGAGTGTCCCTGAGTTGCACTTTCCCAACTCACCCAAAAACTACTGGCTCAGTTCTCTCCGACAGTTTTGTCATTTACAGTCATTTACACAACACAGCTGAAGTCATTTTACACAACACAGCTGGGGTCTTCTCCAGACAGCTTATTGACCCGACTGTGTCGTGTGGAGGTGTCGGCGCAGGGTGAGAATTGAACAAAACTTTGTTCCTGTGTCTGCTCATTAATCTGACAACTGAACTTTTTGCTCTCAGAGGAGGATATAGAATAGAATAAACACATAATGAATATAATTGTAATTTCTCTTCTAATAATCCAGCAACCCTGTGAGTAAAAATAATAGGGTATAGGGTCACTCTTGAATAAAAAAAAAACACATGATCCAAAACCTAACATCCATCAACCCACACTAACAACAATAAATTAAATTATGTACAGCATCTGAAACCTTCAGACGTTTCACTTGGATCCCTTCGTTTAACCCGAGCCCCTCAGCAGGAGGGCAGGAGGCCGTGGGCCATCGCAGCGGCAACGACGGTGAACAGACTGATGTTGTTGATGAGGGCCGAGGAGTTGCTGGTTGTTACGGTTATGTTCGCAGCAATGGTGGTAGCGGCAGCGGTGGTTGCGGCAACGGTGGTGGCGGCAACGGTGGTTGCGGCAACGGTGGTAGCGGCAGCGGTGGTAGCGGCAACGGTGGTAGCGGCAGCGGTGGTAGCGGCAGCGGTGGTAGCAGCGTGGTAGCGGCAGCGGTGGTAGCGGCAACGGTGGTAGCGGCAGCGGTGGTAGCGGCAGCGGTGGTAGCGGCAGCGGTGGTTGCGGCAACGGTGGTAGCGGCAGCGGTGGTTGCGGCAACGGTGGTCGCGGCAACGGTGGTAGCGGCAGCGGTGGTTGCGGCAACGGTGGTCGCGGCAACGGTGGTAGCGGCAACGGTGGTTGCGGCAACGGTGGTTGTGGCAACGGTGGTAGCGGCAGCGGTGGTAGCGGCAGCGGTGGTAGCGGCAGCGGTGGTTGCGGCAACGGTGGTAGCGGCAGCGGTGGTTGGTAAGCGGTTGCGCATGGTGGTAGCGGTGGCGGCAACGGTGGTCGCGGCAACGGTGGTCGCGGCAACGGTGGTAGCGGCAGCGGTGGTTGCGGCAACGGTGGTAGCGGCAGCGGTGGTAGCGGCAGCGGTGGTTGTAACAGCGGTGGTAGCGGCAGTGGTAGCGGCAGCGGTGGTAGGCGGTGGTTGCGGCAGCGGTGCGCAGCGGTGGTAGCGGCAGCGGTGGTTGAGCGGTGGGTAGCGGCAGCGGTGGTAGCGGCAGCGGTGGTTGCGGCAACCATGGTCGTGGCAACAGTGGTTGTTGGAGCAACCGTGGTCGAGGCAACGGTGGTTGTTGGAGCAACCGTTGTTGTCTGTGCGTTGCCAGAGACTGTTTTGAGTAGAAGACATTGGATTAGTGTCCTCATTGTCCCCCAGGAGACGAAGTCATTGGAATGTCCTCATTGATGAGGCGATTCTAGCGATAAACATCGTTCTAGCGTTAATTCATCAGAAAAGAGGTTCTGAAGGTGAAGAGGTTCTAGATGTGAAGAGGACTTCTAGGTGTAAAGAGGTCCCTCTGGACATGGTGGAAGAGGTTCTAGGTGTAAAGAGGTTCTAGGTGTGAAGAGGTTCTAGGTGTAAAGAGGTTCTAGGTGTGAAGAGGTTCTAGGTGTAAAGAGGTTCTAGATGTGAAGAGGTTCTAGGTGTGAAGAGGTTCTAGGTGTAAAGAGGTTCTAGATGTGAAGAGGTTCTAGGTGTAAAGAGGTTCTAGGTGTGAAGAGGTTCTAGGTGTAAAGAGGTTCTAGGTGTAAAGAGGTTCTAGATGTGAAGAGGTTCTAGGTGTAAAGAGGTTCTAGATGTGAAGAGGTTCTAGGTGTAAAGAGGTTCTAGGTGTGAAGAGGTTCTAGGTGTAAAGAGGTTCTAGGTGTAAAGAGGTTCTAGATGTGAAGAGGTTCTAGGTGTAAAGAGGTTCTAGATGTGAAGAGGTTCTAGATGTGAGGAGATTCTAGATGTGAAGAGGTTCTAGGTGTGAGGAGGTTCTAGATGTGAGGAGGTTCTAGATGTGAAGAGGTTCTAGGTGTGAGGAGGTTCTAGATGTGAGGAGGTTCTAGGTGTGAGGAGGTTCTAGATGTGAGGAGGTTCTAGATGTGAAGAGGTTCTAGGTGTGAGGAGGTTCTAGATGTGAGGAGGTTCTAGGTGTGAGGAGGTTCTAGATGTGAGGAGGTTCTAGGTGTGAGGAGGTTCTAGGTGTGAGGAGGTTCTAGATGTGAGGAGGTTCTAGGTGTGAGGAGGTTCTAGATGTGAGGAGGTTCTAGGTGTGAGGAGGTTCTAGGTGTGAGGAGGTTCTAGGTGTGAAGAGGTTCTAGGTGTGAGGAGGTTCTAGATGTGAAGAGGTCCTAGGTGTGAGGAGGTTCTAGATGTGAAGAGGTTCTAGGTGTGAGGAGGTTCTAGATGTGAGCTCCTCTTGGAGCTCAGACTGATCCGGTCGACAGGAACCTTTTTAATCTCTTCAGGTGTTTTTTAAAACAGAAGAGCTGGAGGAGGTTCACCTGGCTGGAGACGTTTCTCTGACGGAGGTGTGTGACTGTGTGAACTCGTGATGAAGACTTGGTGTGACCTGTGTGACCTGTGTGAACTCGTGATGAAGACTTGGTGTGACCTGTGTGACCTGTGTGAACTCGTGATGAAGACTTGGTGTGACCTGTGTGACCTGTGTGAACTCGTGATGAAGACTTGGTGTGACCTGTGTGAACTCGTGATGAAGACTTGGTGTGACCTGTGTGACCTGTGTGAAGTCGTGATGAAGACTTGAGTCTGAGTTTTGTTCGTGCTGTGATCTAAAGAAGTATCTTTCTTGTTGTCTGTGTTGTTATCTGTCTGAACGTCGTGTGACGAGCTGCTGTGGAAAGGAGGGTTCTCATCTCAATGAGGCTTTTCCTGGTTACATACATTATTAACACATGAATAACACATGAATAACACATTATTAACACATTATTAACACATGAATAGCACATGAATAACACATTATTAACACATTATTAACACATGAATAGCACATGAATAACGCATGAATAACACATTATTAACACATTAACACATGAATAACACATTAATAACACATGAATAATACATGAATAACACATGAATAACACATGAATAACAAATGAATAACACATTAATAACACATTAATAACAATAAGTTCCTCTCACCGGCCAGCAGCACAAGGACGGCGCAAATCTTTGCAATCATGGTTCTGCAGTCGTGGTTTTTCTTTTCCGCTCTCCTAAAAACACAATAGTTAATTTTAATCTGATGAACATTTATTTCCATTTGAAACATTTCATGAAGCGCCTGCTGTAATCGGTCTGAACTGACTCATAACTATAATAACAGCAGCTGGTCCCGTGACGATGGTCCAGAACGAGTGAAAATAAACGATTTAAACAAGTTCAAGTCTTACATTTCACATTGTTATAACTATTCTACTTTTTTAGTTTAAACGAAATAAAGACGCGCTAATTAAAATGTCAAACAATCAACTTTATTTCGCAAAATGCTTCTTATTGCATGAAATATATTTTCAACATTTAACAAATATATCAAATTAAAAAGTGGAATCAAAACCACTGAGATATAAGTAATAATATAACTCAGTTAAAGAGTACAAGTTAATGGCATAAAACATAAAGTGTGCTGCAGCAGAGAGAAATCCTGCAATAAAACCAAGAACAACATCACTGGTGCACATTGAGCTCAAATCAAATACTCACGTTGAAGTTCTCGCTGCAGGGGATGAAGTTCTGAAGCTCGGGACTCCAGCTCGACCTTTATAGGCGGAGACCCGTCACGACTCTGAGGTGCGAACGCACAACGGACCCGACCGGTCCGACCGGTTCCACCGCCCACTGAGACTAATTGAGACTTTTGGGCTCGAAGGCTTTAATTGGCGATGGTTTGGTCGTCACGGTCGTGTCAGGGTGATGAACTTCAGAGGTGTGGTGCAGCGTGTGGTCCTGAGTGGTTTCTGTCAAGAGACGAGTGAGACGGCTCAGGGAGCTCAAACCCTTCACACGCTCATGGAAAGGCTTCTCATTCCCCTCAAACAGGAAGTGGACCCGCAGCGCATCTATGACAATTAATCTCAATGTGCTTCAGCGCTGAAGAGGTCGATGAGTGTGTGTGTGTGTGTGTGTGAGGTAGTAGTACTATCTTTTTATTATATTATGTTTAATATGTGTTTTAACTTCCTGCTATATGAAAACCATTCACCATTTTGTGTGTGATTAATATTTTAAACATATCCAGAATGATTTTGAACATATTTGTATTATTAAGGGAAAGAGAAAAGAAGAAAGACAGAATTATCCCCATAGACATACATCAGATACACACACACATATATTTATACATACATATATACACACATAAACATACATCAAATCAAATATATATCTTTACACACACATATTTATATATATACATATACATATATGTATGCATCTATATATATACATATATACACACACATATATATATACAATCAAATACATACAAACATATATTTATATATATACATGTATACACACATATACATATATACATTAAATCAAATATATATATATAAACAGATATATTCATATATATACATATATTGATATATACTGTATATATAAACATATATATACATAAAATCAAATACATATTCAGTATAAACACACATATATTTATATATACATATATATACAGTATATATAATATATACATAAAATCAAATACATA
Organism: Pseudoliparis swirei; assembly: GCF_029220125.1. Lineage (NCBI taxonomy): Eukaryota > Metazoa > Chordata > Actinopteri > Perciformes > Liparidae > Pseudoliparis > Pseudoliparis swirei. Next base: position 21,319,826 of record NC_079388.1, on the reverse strand, counting down.
TATACACACACATATATTTCTATATATGTACACATATATAGAAATATATATATACATATATGAATATATATGTACACATATATAGAAATATATGTATACATACAATACATATAATACATACATACAATCAAATACATATATACACACATATATATAAAGTTATTTGTTTCATGTATGGAGTACTGATTAGTGTGTGTTTTAAACCTTGGCATGCTAACACGTTTTTTAAAGATCCTGAACTTGGAATAAACCAAACTAAGTACTTCATGCGAGAGGTTTCAGGACGTTGTGGTCATGTGACACCCGGGTCACCAGCAACGCCCCTGGCAACGCATGGCAACACGACCGGGCGTCTCTGAACCAGCTTGTCCAGCCGCGGCGATGAAGCTCGTATTAAAACATGTTGTTGCCGTTGTTTCTCCTCAGGGCCCTGAAGTAACCGCCGGGCTGGTGTCCATATTTGAGCGTCTTTATGGTCCGTAATTGTAAAATGTACGAGGACGACTGAATGTGAGTGTTTGTCTGTCCTGAGAGGAACGCTGACTCATCGCTCTGCTGATCACCTGACAAGAATGGACATCCACCCGAACCGCCCATTGCCAGTTTATCCTGTTGGTCCCACTGGAGCCCCCAGCATGCACTGGGGCAAGCCACCAATCATTGAGTTAGTCAGCCAGATAAGTGTCTGTTGGAAAATAACAACCAAAAGCCATTTGACGGCATTGTTGGAGAGGAGAGAAGGAGAGGAGGAGGAGAGGAGAGGAGGAGAGGAGAGAGGAGAGGAGAAGAGAAGAGAGAGGGAGAGAGGAGAGGAGAGGAGAGGAGAGGAGAGGAGAGGAGAGAGGAGGAGGAGGAGAGGAGGAGAGGAGAGAGGAGGAGAGGAGAGGAGAGAGGAGGAGGAGGAGAGGAGAGGAGGAGAGGAGGAGGAGAGGAGAGGAGAGGAGAGAGGAGGAGGAGAGGAGAGGAGGAGGAGAGGAGAGGCTTTTCCACCTCCGGCGGCAGATCTCCTGCCATGAAACACATATGCCGGCGGTTGGTTCATAGTAAAGTACAACAAATAGCGAGAATAAAAGCAAATACATACATTCAAAACGTACCAGGTAGTCCCACGGCTTCTCCGAGCTTCTTCCACGCTTCATCTTTATAGCTCCGGTTTCGGTAAGCATAAAGAGGCGTGTCATAAAGTTCGGGGTGCCCACAGACGGCGACAATAATCTTTGCCTCCATTTTTTCAACCGGCAGGACGATGACGAGCGGAGCTGCTCAACGCTGATTGGCTGACGCAACTATGACTCACGCGTTTTTGCTGCCCGAGTTGGGAAATTTCAACTCGCGCGTCGACGAGCTGCGTCTGTTCGCTCTGTTCTGCTGCTTCAAACGCGTCTGACGCGCTGCTCGCTGGGAAACACGCAGCGACGCAGCTTCTACGCAGCTGTGCATTGACTTTACATGTAATCTCGACGCGCGTCGAAATTTCGCCGCGTCCGGTGTGAACACACCATAAGGCTGTCCGACATGATTGATGCTCTGGGTAGAGTTGTTGGCACTCAGACTGTAGCATTAAACCGCCAGATTGATAACATTGTGGAGAAGCTCATGGCTCTGCAAATGAAATTGGATCAAAATGGAGACCTATTGAAAAATGGGAGCGAAATGTCAGAAGAGTCGAGGCGCAAATTGAATGCAGCTACTTGCAAGTCCAAACAATCCCAATCTGATCTGCTTTCGGCTCCCTCAACCAGCTCGGCCCGAGCCAAGGTCGTCGCTGGAACAACAACTCCCCTGAAGATTGCTGCAGTGAGACTCTTTCTCATTCCCTCCCACCTTTCCAGACACCTGTGGACTGTTGACTCTGTCCGGGACCTTTTCAAGGCTGTCTCCATGGCAACGACAATCTTGCAAACTGAGAATCTGTCTGATTGTGGCAATCCAGGCTTACTCACACACACAAACTTTCTACACACAGGTATGCATTTACTACCCTCACCCCCCATCCCACGCCTTCACCTGCTTCGTCCCCCCAGTGTGACAGGACGGGGTCAGGGACTGGCGCTGTAATGGCTACTGGACCGGCTGGCTGCTTGTCTGTGCTGGTTACCTTCTGCCCCCCAATGGCTGGGCTTAGATCACCCAGTCTTTGGCTTACCTCCATTCCCCACCCCCCTCCCCGTTGCTAGTCATGTTTAAAATGTGTGTGCTTATGGGCTGAGGTGTGTTTTCCTGCTCCCACACTGTCCTCCTATAGGAGCGTAGTCTGAGGGTTGTCCTCCTATAGGAGCGTAGTCTGAGGGCTGTCCTCCTATAGGAGCGTAGTCTGAGGGCTGTCCTCCTATAGGAGCGTAGTCTGAGGGCCGTCCTCCTATAGGAGTCTGAGGGCTGTCCTCCTATAGGAGCGTAGTCTGAGGGTTGTCCTCCTATAGGAGCGTAGTCTGAGGGTTGTCCCCCTATAGGAGCATAGTCTGAGGGTTGTCCTCCTATAGGTCCTCCTAGAGGCTGTCTCTATAGGGCGTAGTCTGAGGGCTGTCCTCCTATAGGAGCGTAGTCTGAGGGCTGTCCTCCTAGGAGCGTAGTCTGAGGGCTGTCCCCTATAGGAGCGTAGTCTGAGGCTGTCCTCCTAGGAGCGTAGTCTGATGGCTGTCCTCCTATAGGAGGTCCCCATAGGAGTGTAGTCTGAGGCTGTCCCCTATAGGAGCGTAGTCTGAGGGCTGTCCTCCTATAGGAGCGTAGTCTGAGGTTGTCCTCCAGGAGCGTAGTCTGAGGCTGTCCTCCCATAGGAGCGTAGTCTGAGGGCTGTCCTCCTATAGGAGATTAGTCTGAGGGTTGTCCTCCTATAGAGCGTAGTCTGAGGGTTGTCCTCCCATAGGGCGTGCAGTCTGAGGGCTGTCCTCCTATAGGAGCGTAGTCTGAGGCTGTCCTCCCATAGGAGCGTAGTCTGAGGTTGTCCTCCCAGAGCGTAGTCTGAGGCTGTCCTCCCAGGAGCGTAGTCTGAGGGCTGTCCTCCTATAGGAGCGTAGTAGTCTGAGGGTTGTCCTCCCAGGGAGCGTAGTCTGAGGCTGTCCTCCCAGGAGCGTAGTCTGAGGCTGTCCTCCCATAGGAGCGTAGTCTGAGGGCTGTCCTCCTACAGGAGCGTAGTCTGAGGCTGTCCTCTCATAGGAGCGTAGTCTGAGGGCTGTCCTCCCATAGGAGCGTAGTCTGAGGGTTGTCCTCCTAGGAGTAGTCTGAGGCTGTCCTCCTATAGGAGCATAGTCTGAGTTGTCCTCCTAGGAGCGTAGTCTGAGGGCTGTCCTCCCATAGGAGCGTAGTCTGAGGCTGTCCTCCTATAGGAGCGTAGTCTGAGGCTGTATAGAGCGTAGTCTGAGGCTGTCCTCCTATAGGAGCGTAGTCTGAGTGAGGTTGTCCTCCCATGGGAGCGTAGTCTGAGGTTGTCCTCCTATAGGAGCGTAGTCTGAGGGCTGTCCTCCTATAGGAGCGTAGTCTGAGGGCTGTCCTCCTATAGGAGCGTAGTCTGAGGCTGTCCTCCCATAGGAGCGTAGTCTGAGGGCTGTCCTCCCATAGGAGCGTAGTCTGAGGCTGTCCTCCTATAGGAGCGTAGTCTGAGGTTGTCCTCCCATAGGAGTGTAGTCTGAGGGCTGTCCTATAGGAGCGTAGTCTGAGGGTTGTCCTCCTATAGGAGCGTAGTCTGGGCTGTCCTATAGGAGCGTAGTCTGGGCTGTCCTATAGGAGCGTAGTCTGAGGGCTGTCCTCCTATAGGAGCGTAGTCTGAGGGCTGTCCTCCTATAGGAGCGTAGTCTGAGGGCTGTCCTCCTATAGGAGCGTAGTCTGAGGGCTGTCCTCCTATGGGAGCGTAGTCTGAGGGCTGTCCTCCTATAGGAGCGTAGTCTGAGGGCTGTCCTCCTATAGGAGCGTAGTCTGAGGGCTGTCCTCCTATAGGAGCGTAGTCTGAGGGCTGTCCTCCTATAGAAGCGTAGTCTGAGGCTGTCCTCCCATAGAGCGTAGTCTGAGGGCTGTCCTCCTATAGGAGCGTAGTCTGAGGCTGTCCTCCCATAGGAGCGTAGTCTGAGGCTGTCCTCCTATAGCAGCGTAGTCTGAGGGCTGTCCTCCCATAGGAGCGTAGTCTGAGGCTGTCCTCCCATAGGAGCGTAGTCTGAGGGCTGTCCTCCCTGGGGAGCGTAGTCTGAGGGTTGTCCTCCTATAGGAGCGTAGTCTGAGGGTTGTCCTCCTATAGGAGCGTAGTCTGAGGGCTGTCCTCCTATAGGAGCGTAGTCTGAGGGCTGTCCTCCTATAGGAGCGTAGTCTGAGGGCTGTCCTCCTATAGGAGTCTGAGGGCTGTCCTCCTATAGGAGCGTAGTCTGAGGGCTGTCCTCCTATAGGAGCGTAGTCTGAGGGCTGTCCTCCTATAGGAGCGTAGTCTGAGGGCTGTCCTCCTATAGGAGCGTAGTCTGAGGGCTGTCCTCCTATAGGAGCGTAGTCTGAGGGCTGTCCTCCTATAGGAGCGTAGTCTGAGGGTTGTCCTCCTATAGGAGCGTAGTCTGATGGCTGTCCTCCCATAGGAGCGTAGTCTAAGGCTGTCCTCCTATAGGAGCGTAGTCTGAAGGCTGTCCTCCTATAGGAGCGTAGTCTGAGGGCTGTCCTCCTATAGGAGCGTAGTCTGAGGGCTGTCCTCCTATAGGAGCGTAGTCTGAGGGTTGTCCTCCCATAGGAGCGTAGTCTGAGGGCTGTCCTCCTATAGGAGCGTAGTCTGAGGCTGTCCTCCCATAGGAGCGTAGTCTGAGGCTGTCCTCCTATAGGAGCGTAGTCTGAGGGCTGTCCTCCTATAGGAGCGTGGTCTGAGGCTGTCCTCCTATAGGAGCGTAGTCTGAGGGCTCTCCTCCTATAGGAGCGTAGTCTGAGGGCTGTCCTCCTATAGGAGCGTGGTCTGAGGCTGTCCTCCTATAGGAGCGTAGTCTGAGGCTGTCCTCCTATGGGAGCGTAGTCTGAGGCTGTCCTCCTATAGGAGCGTAGTCTGAGGCTGTCCTCCTATAGGAGCGTAGTCTGAGGCTGTCCTCCTATGGGAGCGTAGTCTGAGGCTGTCCTCCTATGGAGCGTAGTCTGAGGGCTGTCCTCCTATAGGGAGCGTAGTCTGAGGCTGTCCTCCATAGGAGCGTAGTCTGAGGGCTGTCCTCCTATAGGAGCGTAGTCTGAGGGCTGTCCTCCCATAGGAGCGTAGTCTGAGGTTGTCCTCCTATGGAGCGTAGTCTGAGGGCTGTCCTCCTATAGGAGCGTAGTCTGAGGCTGTCCTCCTATGGGAGCGTAGTCTGAGGCTGTCCTCCCATAGGAGCGTAGTCTGAGGTGTCCTCCTATAGGAGCGTAGTCTGAGGCTGTCCTCCTATAGGAGCGTAGTCTGAGGCTGTCCTCCTATAGGGGCGTAGTCTGAGGGCTGTCCTCCCAGGAGCGTAGTCTGAGGCTGTCCTCCCATAGGAGCGTAGTCTGAGGGCTGTCCTCCCATAGGAGCGTAGTCTGAGGCTGTCCTCCTATAGGGCGTAGTCTGAGGCTGTCCTCCTATAGGAGCGTAGTCTGAGGCTGTCCTCCATAGGGAGCGTAGTCTGAGGGCTGTCCTCCTATAGAGCGTAGTCTGAGGGTTGTCCTCCTAGGAGCGTAGTCTGAGGGCTGTCCTCCTATAGGAGCGTAGTCTGAGGGTTGTCCTCCTATAGGAGCGTAGTCTGAGGGCTGTCCTCCTATAGGAGCGTAGTCCTCCTATAGGAGCGTAGTCTGAGGGTTGTCCTCCTATAGGAGCGTAGTCTGACTCCTATAGGAGCGTAGTCTGAGGCTGTCCTCCTATGGGAGGCGTAGTCTGAGGGCTGTCCTCCTATAGAGCGTAGTCTGAGGCTGTCCTCCTATAGGAGCGTAGTCTGAGGCTGTCCTCCTATAGGAGCGTAGTCTGAGGGCTGTCCTCCTATAGGAGCGTAGTCTGAAGGTTGTCCTCCTATAGGAGCGTAGTCTGAGGGCTGTCCTCCTATAGGAGCGTAGTCTGAGGGCTGTCCTCCTATAGGAGCGTAGTCTGAAGGCTGTCCTCCTATAGGAGCGTAGTCTGAGGTTGTCCTCCTATAGAGCGTAGTCTGAAGGCTGTCCTCCTATAGGAGCGTAGTCTGAGGGCTGTCCTCCTATAGGAGCGTAGTCTGAGGGCTGTCCTCCTATAGGAGCGTAGTCTGAGGTCTGTCCTCCTATAGGAGCGTAGTCTGAGGGCTGTCCTCCTATAGGAGCGTAGTCTGAAGGTTGTCCTCCTATAGGAGCGTAGTCTGAGGCTGTCCTCCTATAGGAGTAGTCTGAGGGCTGTCCTCCTATAGGGAGCGTAGTCTGAGGGCTGTCTCCCCTAGAGCGTAGTCTGAGGCTGTCCTCCTATAGGAGCGTAGTCTGAGGGCTGTCCTCCCATAGGAGCGTAGTCTGAGGCTGTCCTCCTATAGGAGCGTAGTCTGAGGGCTGTCCTCCTATAGGAGCGTAGTCTGAGGCTGTCCTCCTATAGGAGCGTAGTCTGAGGTTGTCCTCCCATAGGAGCGTAGTCTGAGGCTGTCCTCCCATAGGAGCGTAGTCTGAGGGCTGTCCTCCCATAGGAGAGTAGTCTGAGGCTGTCCTCCTATAGGAGCGTAGTCTGAGGGCTGTCCTCCCATAGGAGCGTAGTCTGAGGCTGTCCTCCTAGGGAGCGTAGTCTGAGGGTTGTCCTCCCATAGGAGCGTAGTCTGAGGTTGTCCTCCTATGAGGCGTAGTCTGAGGGCTGTCCTCCTATAGGAGATTAGTCTGAGGGCTGTCCTCCCATAGGAGCGTAGTCTGAGGCTGTCCTCCTATAGGAGCGTAGTCTGAGGCTGTCCTCCTATAGGAGCGTAGTCTGAGCGCTGTCCTCCTATAGGAGCGTAGTCTGAGGGCTGTCCTCCTATAGGAGCGTAGTCTGAGGCTGTCCTCCATAGGGAGCGTAGTCTGAGGGCTGTCCTCCCATAGGAGCGTAGTCTGAGGGTTGTCCTCTATAGGAGCGTAGTCTGAGGCTGTCCTCCTATAGGGAGCGTAGTCTGAGGCTGTCCTCCCATAGGAGTAGTCTGAGGCTGTCCTCCTATAGGAGCGTAGTCTGAGGGTTGTCCTCCTATAGGAGCGTAGTCTGAGGCTGTCCTCCTATAGGAGCGTAGTCTGAGGTTGTCCTCCCATAGGAGCGTAGTCTGAGGGCTGTCCTCCATAGGAGCGTAGTCTGAGGGCTGTCCTCTATAGGAGCGTAGTCTGAGGGCTGTCCTCATAGGAGCGTAGTCTGAGGCTTGTCCTCCTATAGGAGCGTAGTCTGAGGCTGTCCTATAGGAGCGTAGTCTGAGGCTTGTCCTCCTATAGGAGCGTAGTCTGAGGCTGTCCTCCTATAGGAGCGTAGTCTGAGGGCTGTCCTCCATAGGAGCGTAGTCTGAGGGCTGTCCTCCCATAGGAGCGTAGTCTGAGGGCTGTCCTCCCATAGGGAGCGTAGTCTGAGGCTTGTCCTCCTATAGGAGCGTAGTCTGAGGGCTGTCCTCCTATAGGAGCGTAGTCTGAGGGCTGTCCTCCTATAGGAGCGTAGTCTGAAGGCTGTCCTCCTATAGGAGCGTAGTCTGAGGGCTGTCCTCCTATAGGAGCGTAGTCTGAGGGCTGTCCTCCTATAGGAGCGTAGTCCTCCTATAGGAGCGTAGTCTGAGGGCTGTCCTCCTATAGGAGCGTAGTCTGAGGGATGTCCTCCTATAGGAGCGTAGTCTGAGGCTGTCCTCCTAGGAGCGTAGTCTGAGGCTGTCCTCCCATAGGAGCGTAGTCTGAGGGCTGTCCTCCTATAGGAGCGTAGTCTGAAGGCTGTCCTCCTATAGGAGCGTAGTCTGAGGGCTGTCCTCCTATAGGAGCGTAGTCTGAGGGCTGTCCTCCTATAGGAGCGTAGTCTGAGGCTGTCCTCCTATAGGGAGCGTAGTCTGAGGGCTGTCCTCCCATAGGAGCGTAGTCTGAGGGCTGTCCTCCTATAGGAGCGTAGTCTGAGGCTGTCCTCCCAGGGAGCGTAGTCTGAGGGCTGTCCTCCTATGGGAGCGTAGTCTGAGGTTGTCCTCCTATAGGAGCGTAGTCTGAGGGCTGTCCTCCTATAGGAGCGTAGTCTGAGGCTGTCCTCCCATAGGAGCGTAGTCTGAGGGCTGTCCTCCCATAGGAGCGTAGTCTGAGGCTGTCCTCCTATAGGAGCGTAGTCTGAGGCTGTCCTCCTATAGGAGCGTAGTCTGAGGGCTGTCCTCCTATAGGAGCGTAGTCTGAGGGCTGTCCTCCTAGGAGCGTAGTCTGAGGCTGTCCTCCTATAGGAGCGTAGTCTGAGGGCTGTCCTCCTATAGGAGCGTAGTCTGAGGCTGTCCTCCTATAGGAGCGTAGTCTGAGGCTGTCCTCCCATAGGAGCGTAGTCTGAGGCTGTCCTCCTATAGGAGCGTAGTCTGAGGGCTGTCCTCCCATAGGAGCGTAGTCTGAGGCTGTCCTCCTATAGGAGTCTGAGGCTGTCCTCCCATAGGAGCGTAGTCTGAGGGCTGTCGTCCCATAGGAGCGTAGTCTGAGGGCTGTCCTCCTATAGGAGCGTAGTCTGAGGCTGTCCTCCTATAGGAGCGTAGTCTGAGGCTGTCCTCCCATAGGAGCGTAGTCTGAGGCTGTCCTCCTATAGGAGCGTAGTCTGAGGGCTGTCCTCCTAGGAGCGTAGTCTGAGGGCTGTCCTCCTAGGAGCGTAGTCTGAGGCTGTCCTCCTATAGGAGCGTAGTCTGAGGGCTGTCCTCCTAGGAGCGTAGTCTGAGGCTGTCCTCCATAGGAGCGTAGTCTGAGGGCTGTCCTCCTATAGGAGCGTAGTCTGAGGGTGTCCTCCTATAGGAGCGTAGTCTGAGGGCTGTCCTCCTATAGGAGCGTAGTCTGAGGGCTGTCCTCCTATAGGAGCGTAGTCTGAGGGCTGTCCTCCTATAGGAGCGTAGTCTGCTCCTATAGGAGCGTAGTCTGAGGGATGTCCTCCTATAGGAGCGTAGTCTGAGGCTGTCCTCCTATAGGAGCGTAGTCTGAGGGCTGTCCTCCTATAGGAGCGTAGTCTGAGGGTTGTCCTCCTATAGGAGCGTAGTCTGATGGTTGTGCTCCTATAGGAGCGTAGTCTGAGGGCTGTCCTATAGGAGCGTAGTCTGAGGGTTGTCCTCCTATAGGAGCGTAGTCTGAGGGCTGTCCTCCTATAGGAGCGTAGTCTGAGGGCTGTCCTCCTATAGGAGCGTAGTCTGAGGGCTGTCCTCCTATAGGAGCGTAGTCTGAGGGCTGTCCTCCCATAGAGCGTAGTCTGAGGCTGTCCTCCCATAGGAGCGTAGTCTGAGGGCTGTCCTCCCAGGAGCGTAGTCTGAGGTTGTCCTCCTATAGGAGCGTAGTCTGAGGGCTGTCCTCCCATAGGAGGCGTAGTCTGAGGCTGTCCTCCTATAGGAGCGTAGTCTGAGGGCTGTCCTCCTAGGAGCGTAGTCTGAGGCTGTCCTCCTATAGCAGCGTAGCTTGAGGCTTGTCCTCCTATAGGAGCGTAGTCTGAGGGCTGTGCTATAGGATGGTAGTCTGGGCTGTCCTCCAATAGGAGCGTAGTCTGAGGGCTGTCCTCCTATAGGAGCGTAGTCTGAGGGCTGTCCTCCTATAGGAGCGTAGTCTGAGGGCTGTCCTCCTATAGGAGCGTAGTCTGAGGGCTGTCCTCCTATAGGAGCGTAGTCTGAGGGTTGTCCTCCTATAGGAGCGTAGTCTGAGGGTTGTCCTCCTATAGGAGCGTAGTCTGAGGGCTGTCCTCCTATAGGAGCGTAGTCTGAGGGCTGTCCTCCTATAGGAGCGTAGTCTGAGGCTGTCCTCCTATAGGAGCGTAGTCTGAGGGCTGTCCTCCCATAGGAGCGTAGTCTGAGGGCTGTCCTCCTATAGGAGCGTAGTCTGAGGGCTGTCCTCCTATAGGAGCGTAGTCTGAGGGCTGTCCTCCTATAGGAGCGTAGTCTGAGGGCTGTCCTCCTATAGGAGCGTAGTCTGAGGGCTGTCCTCCTATGGGAGCGTAGTCTGAGGGCTGTCCTCCTATAGGAGCGTAGTCTGAGGGTTGTCCTCCTATAGGAGCGTAGTCTGAGGGCTGTCCTCCTATAGGAGCGGAGTCTGAGGCTGTCCTCCTATAGGAGCGTAGTCTGAGGCTGTCCTCCTATAGGAGCGTAGTCTGAGGGTTGTCCTCCCATAGGAGCGTAGTCTGAGGCTGTCCTCCTATGGGAGCGTAGTCTGAGGGCTGTCCTCATAGGAGCGTAGTCTGAGGCTGTCCTCCTATAGGAGCGTAGTCTGAGGGCTGTCCTCCTATAGGAGCGTAGTCTGAGGGCTGTCCTCCTATAGGAGCGTAGTCTGAGGGTCCTCCTATAGGGAGCGTAGTCTGAGGGCTGTCCTCCTAGGAGCGTAGTCTGAGGGCTGTCCTCCTATAGGAGCGTAGTCTGAGGGCTGTCCTCCCATAGGGAGCGTAGTCTGAGGGCTGTCCTCCCATAGGAGCGTAGTCTGAGGGCTGTCCTCCTATCGGAGCGTAGTCTGAGGCTGTCCTCCTAGGCGTAGTCTGAGGCTGTCCTCCTATAGGAGCGTAGTCTGAGGCTGTCCTCCTATGGAGCGTAGTCTGAGGCTGTCCTCCTATAGGAGCGTAGTCTGAGGGCTGTCCTCCTATAGGAGCGTAGTCTGAGGGCTGTCCTATAGGAGCGTAGTCTGAGGGCTGTCCTCCTATAGGAGCGTAGTCTGAGGGCTGTCCTCCTATAGGAGCGTAGTCCTCCTATAGGAGCGTAGTCTGAGGGCTGTCCTCCTATAGGAGCGTAGTCTGAGGGCTGTCCTCCTATAGGAGCGTAGTCTGAGGGTTGTCCTCCTATAGGAGCGTAGTCTGAGGGTTGTCCTCCTATAGGAGCGTAGTCTGAGGGCTGTCCTCCTATAGGAGCGTAGTCTGAGGGCTGTCCTCCTATAGGAGCGTAGTCTGAGGGCTGTCCTCCTATAGGAGCGTAGTCTGAGGGCTGTCCTCCTATAGGAGCGTAGTCTGAGGGCTGTCCTCCCATAGGAGCGTAGTCTGAGGGCTGTCCTCCTATAGGAGCGTAGTCTGAGGCTGTCCTCCCAGGAGCGTAGTCTGAGGCTGTCCTCCTATAGGAGCGTAGTCTGAGGGTTGTCCTCCCATAGGAGCGTAGTCTGAGGCTGTCCTCCAGGAGCGTAGTCTGAGGGCTGTCCTCCTATAGGGCGTAGTCTGAGGGCTGTCCTCCTATAGGAGGCGTAGTCTGAGGGCTGTCCTCCCATAGGAGCGTAGTCTGAGGCTTGTCCTCCTATAGGAGCGAGTCTGAGGGCTGTCCTCCCATAGGAGCGTAGTCTGAGGGCTGTCCTCCTATAGGAGCGTAGTCTGAGGCTGTCTCCCCTAGGAGCGTAGTCTGAGGGTTGTCCTCCTATAGGGAGCGTAGTCTGAGGGCTGTCCTCCTATAGGGCGTAGTCTGAGGCTGTCCTCCCATAGGAGCGTAGTCTGAGGGTTGTCCTCCTATAGGAGCGTAGTCTGAGGCTGTCCTCCTATAGGAGCGTAGTCTGAGGCTGTCCTCCTAGGAGCGTAGTCTGAGGGCTGTCCTCCTATAGGAGCGTAGTCTGAGGCTGTCCTCCTATAGGAGCGTAGTCTGAGGCTGTCCTCCTATAGGAGCGTAGTCTGAGGGCTGTCCTCCCATAGGAGCGTAGTCTGAGGCTGTCCTCCTATAGGAGCGTAGTCTGAGGCTGTCCTCCCATAGGAGCGTAGTCTGAGGGCTGTCCTCCTATAGGAGCGTAGTCTGAGGGCTGTCCTCCTATAGGAGCGTAGTCTGAGGGCTGTCCTCCTATGGAGCGTAGTCTGAGGGCTGTCCTCCTAGGAGCGAGTCTGAGGGTCCTCTATAGGAGCGTAGTCTGAGGTTGTCCTCCTATAGGAGTGTAGTCTGAGGGCTGTCCTCCTATAGGAGCGTAGTCTGAGTGCCGTCCTCCTATAGGAGCGTAGTCTGAGGGCCGTCCTCCTATAGGAGCGTAGTCTGAGGGCTGTCCTCCTATAGGAGCGTAGTCTGAGGGCTGTCCTATAGGAGCGTAGTCTGAGGGCTGTCCTCCTATAGGAGCGTAGTCTGAGGGTTGTCCTCCTATAGGAGTGTAGTCTGATGGCTGTCCTCCTATAGGAGCGTAGTCTGAGGTTGTCCTCCCAGGGGAGCGTAGTCTGAGGCTGTCCTCCCATAGGAGCGAGTCTGAGGTTGTCCTCATAGGAGAGTCTGAGGCTGTCCTCCTATGGGAGCGTAGTCTGAGGGCTGTCCTCCTATGGAGCGTAGTCTGAGGCTGTCCTCCCATAGGAGCGTAGTCTGAGGTTGTCCTCCCATAGGAGCGTAGTCTGAGGGCTGTCCTCCTATGGGAGGCGTAGTCTGAGGGCTTGTCCTCCTATAGGAGCGTAGTCTGAGGCTGTCCTCCTATAGGAGCGTAGTCTGAGGCTGTCCTCCTATAGGAGCGTAGTCTGAGGGCTGTCCTCCTATAGGAGCGTAGTCTGAGGCTTGTCCTCCTATAGGAGCGTAGTCTGAGGCTGTCCTCCTATAGGAGCGTAGTCTGAGGTTGTCCTCCTATAGGAGCGTAGTCTGAGGGCTGTCCTCCTATGGGAGCGTAGTCTGAGGCTTGTCCTCCTATAGGAGTAGTCTGAGGCTGTCCTCCTATAGGAGCGTAGTCTGAGGTTGTCCTCCTATAGGAGCGTAGTCTGAGGCTGTCCTCCCATAGGAGCGTAGTCTGAGGGCTGTCCTCCTATAGGAGCGTAGTCTGAGGCTGTCCTCCTATAGGAGCGTAGTCTGAGGCTGTCCTCCTATAGGAGCGTAGTCTGAGGGTTGTCCACCTATTGGAGCGTAGTCTGAGGCTGTCCTCCTATGGAGGTAGTCTGAGGCTGTCCTCCTATAGGAGCGTAGTCTGAGGCTGTCCTCCTAGGAGCGTAGTCTGAGGCTGTCCTATAGGGCGTCTGAGGGTTGTCCTCCTATGGGCGTAGTCTGAGGCTGTCCTCCTATAGGCGTAGTCTGAGGCTGTCCTCCTGGGAGCGTAGTCTGAGGCTGTCCTCTATAGGAGCGTAGTCTGAGGGCTGTCCTCCTATAGGAGGCGTAGTCTGAGGGCTGTCCTCCTAGGAGCATAGTCTGAGGCTGTCCTCCTGGGAGCGAGTCTGAGGGTTGTCCTCCTATAGGAGGCATAGGGCGTAGTCTGAGGCTGTCCTCCCAGGGCGTAGTCTGAGGCTGTCCTCCTATGAGCGTAGTCTGAGGGCTGTCCTCCCATAGGAGCGTAGTCTGAGGCTGTCCTCCTATGGGAGGCGTAGTCTGAGGTTGTCCTCCTATAGGAGCGTAGTCTGAGGTTGTCCTCCTAGTCTGAGGGCTGTCCTCCTATGGGAGCGTAGTCTGAGGGCTGTCCTCCTATAGGAGCGTAGTCTGAGGCTGTCCTCCTATAGGAGCGTAGTCTGAGGGCTGTCCTCCATAGGAGCGTAGTCTGAGGGCTGTCCTCCTATAGGAGTAGTCTGAGGCTGTCCTCCTAGGAGCGTAGTGTGAGGGCTGTCATCCTATAGGAGCGTGGTCTGAGGGCTGTCCTCCTATAGGAGCGTAGTCTGAGGCTGTCCTCCAGGGAGCGTAGTCTGAGGCTGTCCTCCTATAGGGCGTAGTCTGAGTTGTCCTCCTATAGGAGCGTAGTCTGAGGTTGTCCTCCTATAGGAGCGTAGTCTGAGGCCTGTCCTCCTATGGGAGCGTAGTCTGAGGTTGTCCTCCTAGGAGCGTAGTCTGAGGGCTGTCCTCGTATAGGAGCGTAGTCTGAGGCTGTCCTCCTATAGGAGTGTAGTCTGAGGGCTGTCCTCCTAGGAGCGTAGTCTGAGGGCTGTCCTCCTATGGAGCGTAGTCTGAGGGCTGTCCTCCTATAGGAGGCGTAGTCTGAGGCTGTCCTCCTATAGGAGCGTAGTCTGAGGTTGTCCTCCTATAGGAGCGTAGTCTGAGGCTGTCCTCCTATAGGAGCGTAGTCTGAGGCTGTCCTATAGGGCGTAGTCTGAGGTTGTCCTCCTGTAGGAGCGTAGTCTGAGGGCTGTCCTCCTATAGGAGCGTAGTCTGAGGGCTGTCCTCCTATAGGAGCGTAGTCTGAGGGCTGTCCTCCTATAGGAGCGTAGTCTGAGGCTGTCCTCTATAGGAGCGTAGTCTGAGGCTGTCCTCCTAGGGAGCGTAGTCTGAGGTTGTCCTCCTAGGAGGCGTAGTCTGAGGGCTGTCCTCCTATAGGGAGTCTGAGGCTGTCCTCCCAGGAGCGTAGTCTGAGGCTGTCCTCCTATAGGCGTAGCGTAGGTCTGAGGGCTGTCCTCTATAGGAGCGTAGTCTGAGGGCTGTCCTCCTATAGGGCGTAGTCTGAGGCTGTCCTCCTATAGGAGCGTAGTCTGAGGGCTGTCCTCCCATAGGAGCGTAGTCTGAGGCTGTCCTCCTATAGGAGTGTAGTCTGAGGTTTGTCCTCCTATAGGAGCGTAGTCTGAGGGCTGTCTCCCTAGGGAGCGTAGTCTGAGGCTGTCCTCCCAGGAGCGTAGTCTGAGGCTGTCCTCCTATAGGAGCGTAGTCTGAGGCTGTCCTCCCATAGGAGCGTAGTCTGAGGGCTGTCCTCCTAGGGAGCGTAGTCTGAGGCTGTCCTCCTATAGGAGCGTAGTCTGAGGGCTGTCCTCCTATAGGAGCGTAGTCTGAGGCTGTCCTCCCATAGGAGCGTAGTCTGAGGCTGTCCTCCTATAGGAGCGTAGTCTGAGGCTGTCCTCCTAGGAGCGTAGTCTGAGGGCTGTCCTCCTATAGGAGCGTAGTCTGAGGCTGTCCTCCTATAGGAGCGTAGTCTGAGGCTGTCCTCCCATAGGAGCGTAGTCTGAGGTTGTCCTCCTATAGGAGCGTAGTCTGAGGGCTGTCCTCCTATAGGAGCGTAGTCTGAGGCTGTCCTCCTATAGGAGCGTAGTCTGAGGGCTGTCCTCCAGGAGCGTAGTCTGAGGCTGTCCTCCCATAGGGCGTAGTCTGAGGCTGTCCTCCTATAGGAGGCGTAGTCTGAGGGCTGTCCTCCTATAGAGCGTAGTCTGAGGCTGTCCTCCTATAGGAGCGTAGTCTGAGGGTTGTCCTCCCATAGGAGCGTAGTCTGAGGTTGTCCTCCTATAGGAGCGAGTCTGAGGCTGTCCTCCTATAGGAGCGTAGTCTGAGGGCTGTCCTCCCAGGAGCGTAGTCTGAGGGCTGTCCTCCTATAGGAGCGTAGTCTGAGGGCTGTCCTCCCATAGGAGCGTAGTCTGAGGTTGTCCTCCTATAGGGAGCGTAGTCTGAGGCTTGTCCTCCCATAGGAGGCGTAGTCTGAGGCTGTCCTCCTATAGGAGCGTAGTCTGAGGGCTGTCCTCCTGGGAGGCGTAGTCTGAGGGCTGTCCTCCATAGGAGCGTAGTCTGAGGCTGTCCTCCTATAGGGCGTAGTCTAGGGGTTGTCCTCCCATAGGAGCGTAGTCTGAGGGCTGTCCTCCTAGGAGCGTAGTCTGAGGTTGTCCTCCTATAGGAGCGTAGTCTGAGGGCTGCCCTCCTATAGGAGCGTAGTCTGACGGCTGTCCTCCATAGGAGCGTAGTCTGAGGCTGTCCTCCCATAGGGCGTAGTCTGAGGCTGTCCTCCTATAGGAGCGTAGTCTGAGGCTGTCCTCCTATAGGAGCGTAGTCTGAGGGCTGTCCTCCCTGAGGAGCGTAGTCTGAGGGCTGTCCTCCTATAGGAGTCTGAGGGCTGTCCTCCTATAGGAGATTAGTCTGAGGGCTGTCCTCCTATAGGAGCGTAGTCTGAGGGCTGTCCTCCTATAGGAGCGTAGTCTGAGGGCTGTCCTATAGGAGCGTAGTCTGAGGGCTGTCCTCCTATAGGAGCGTAGTCTGAGGGCTGTCCTCCTATAGGAGCGTAGTCTGAGGGTTGTCCTATAGGAGCGTAGTCTGAGGGCTGTCCTCCTATAGGAGCGTAGTCTGAGGGCTGTCCTCCTATAGGAGCGTAGTCTGATGGCTGTCCTCCTATGGGGCGTAGTCTGAGGCTGTCCTCCTATAGGAGCGTAGTCTGAGGCTGTCCTCCTATAGGAGCGTAGTCTGAGGCTGTCCTCCTATGGAGCGTAGTCTGAGGGCTGTCCTCCTATAGGAGTCTGAGGGTTGTCCTCCTATAGGAGCGTAGTCTGAGGTTGTCCTCCTATAGGAGCGTAGTCTGAGGGTTGTCCTCCTATAGGAGCGTAGTCTGAGGGCTGTCCTCCTATAGGAGCGTAGTCTGAGGGCTGTCCTCCTATAGGAGCGTAGTCTGAGGGCTGTCCTCCTATAGGAGCGTAGTCTGAGGGCTGTCCTCCTATAGGAGCGTAGTCTGAGGGTTGTCCTCCCATGGAGCGTAGTCTGAGGGCTGTCCTCCCATGGGAGCGTAGTCTGAGGCTGTCCTCCTAGGAGCGTGGTCTGAGGGCTGTCCTCCTATAGGGGCGTAGTCTGAGGTTTGTCCTCCTATAGGAGCGTAGTCTGAGGGGCTGTCCTCCTATGGGCGTAGTCTGAGGCTGTCCTCCTATAGGAGCGTAGTCTGAGTTGTCCTCCTATAGGAGCGTAGTCTGAGGCTGTCCTCCCATAGGAGCATAGTCTGAGGGCTGTCCTCCTATAGGAGCGTAGTCTGAGGCTGTCCTCCTATAGGAGCGTAGTCTGAGGTTGTCCTCCTATAGGAGCGTAGACTGAGGGTCGTCCTCCTATAGGAGCGTAGTCTGAGGGCTGTCCTCCTATAGGAGCGTAGTCAGAGGGCTGTCCTCCCATAGGACCGTAGACTGAGGGCTGTCCTCCTAGGAGCGTAGTCTGAGGGCTGTCCTCCTAGGAGCGTAGTCTGAGGAGCTGTCCTCCCATAGGAGCGTAGTCTGAGGGTTGTCCTCCTATAGGAGCGTAGTCTGAGGGCTGTCCTCCTATAGGAGCGTAGTCTGAGGGCTGTCCTCCTATAGGAGCGTAGTCTGAGGGCTGTCCTCCTATAGGAGTCTGAGGGCTGTCCTCCTATAGGAGCGTAGTCTGAGGGCTGTCCTCCTATAGGAGCGTAGTCTGAGGGCTGTCCTCCTATAGGAGCGTAGTCTGAGGGTTGTCCTCCTATAGGAGCGTAGTCTGAGGGCTGTCCTCCTATAGGAGCGTAGTCTGAGGCTGTCCTCCCATAGGGCGTAGTCTGAGGGCTGTCCTCCCATAGGAGCGTAGTCTGAGGGCTGTCCTCCTATGGGAGGCATAGTCTGAGGGCTGTCCTCCCATAGGAGGCGTAGTCTGAGGGCTGTCCTCCTATAGGAGCGTAGTCTGAGGCTGTCCTCCCATAGGAGCGTAGTCTGAGGTTGTCCTCCTATAGGAGCGTAGTCTGAGGGCTGTCCTCCTATAGGAGCGTAGTCTGAGGCTGTCCTCCTATAGGAGCATAGTCTGAGGGTTGTCCTCCTATGGAGCGTAGTCTGAGGGCTGTCCTCCCATAGGAGCGTAGTCTGAGGCTGTCCTCCCATAGGAGCGTAGTCTGAGGGCTCCCACAGGAGGAGTCTGAGGGCTGTCCTCCCATAGGAGCGTAGTCTGAGGCTGTCCTCCCATAGGAGTCTGAGGCTGTCCTCCTATAGGAGCGTAGTCTGAGGCTGTCCTCCTAGGAGCGTAGTCTGAGGCTGTCCTCCCATAGGCGTAGTCTGAGGGCTGTCCTCCTATAGGAGGCGTGGTCGAGGGCTGTCCTCCTATGGGAGCGTAGTCTGAGGCTGTCCTCCCAGGAGCGTAGTCTGAGGGCTGTCCTCCAGGAGCGTAGTCTGAGGCTGTCCTCCTATAGGAGGCGTAGTCTGAGGCTGTCCTCCTAGAGCGTAGTCTGAGGGGACCCCAGGAGCGTAGTCTGAGGGCTGTCCTCCTAGGAGCGTAGTCTGAGGCTGTCCTCTATAGGAGCGTAGTCTGAGGTTGTCCTCCTATGGGGAGCGTAGTCTGGGGCTGTCCTCCCATAGAGCGTAGTCTGAGGGTTGTCCTCCTATAGGAGCGTAGTCTGAGGCTGTCCTCCTATAGGAGCGTAGTCTGAGGTTGTCCTCCTATAGGAGCGTAGTCTGAGGCTGTCCTCCTATAGGAGCGTAGTCTGAGGGCTGTCCTCCTATAGGAGCGTAGTCTGAGGTCCTCCCATAGGAGCGTAGTCTGAGGTCTCCTATAGGAGCGTAGTCTGAGGCTGTCCTCCTATAGGAGCGTAGTCTGGTTGTCCTCCTATGGGAGCGTAGTCTGAGGGCTGTCCTCCTATAGGAGGCGTAGTCTGAGGCTGTCTCCTATAGGAGCGTAGTCTGAGGGCTGTCCTCCCATAGGAGCGTAGTCTGAGGTTGTCCTCCTATGGAGCGTAGTCTGAGGCTGTCCTATAGGAGCGTAGTCTCGAGGGCTGTCCTCCTATAGGAGCGTAGTCTGAGGCTGTCCTCCTATAGGAGCGTAGTCTGAGGCTGTCCTCCTAGGAGTGTAGTCTGAGGGCTGTCCTCCTATAGGAGCGTAGTCTGAGGGCTTGTCCTCCCAGGAGCGTAGTCTGAGGCTGTCCTCCCATAGGAGCGTAGTCTGAGGTTGTCCCAGGCGTAGTTCGAGGGCTGTCCTCCTATAGGAGCGTGAGTCTGAGGTTGTCCTCCCATAGGGAGGCGTAGTCTGAGGGCTGTCCTCCTATAGGGAGCGTAGTCTGAGGCTGTCCTCCTCCTATAGGAGCCGTAGTCTGAGGCTGTCCTCCTATAGGAGCGTAGTCTGAGGCTGTCCTCCCATAGTTTAGTCTGAGGCTGTCCTCCTATAGGGAGCGTAGTCTGAGGACGCAGTCTGAGGGGAGCTGTCCTCCTATAGGAGCGTAGTCTGAGGGGTTGTCCCTATAGGAGCGTACTATACTCCTGGGGAGGCGTGCCACCACTCTGTGCAATGACAACAATAAATTTAATCCAATCCAATCCAATTAGAAAAATGTTAACCCATCACTAATTTCTATCCGGGACACAGCATGTTTGGTCACAGCAAATTGATCAGCAGGAGCCCAAATTAACTCAGATTGATGATTTGTAACACTTGTAAAAGACTGCATAAGTGTCCACACCACAAAGTGTTAATTTCCTAATTTCTTTGGAGAGTTAGTACTTAGTGCTAACACCAATATAGTATTATAGTGTTATTGATTGACTTTGGGAGTTTAATAAACTTAACTACGTACACTCAGTAAGTTAGTTTTTTAAACATGTATGTAGTGTTAATAATTAACTCTCTCAAAGGGATGGTTTGTTAACTACACAAGTGTCACTCCCATTTTAACTCTATAAGGTAAACAATGTGTTTTTACTAGGAAATACTTGTAAAATTAAAATTTGTGAAAAGGAAAGGGACATGATAGTTTTAAAAACATATTTATTTTAAAACTAGTTACATCACATACACATTTTACAATGGTTTTCAAAACATACAACAATATGGAACAATGTATGCTCTGTCACTCTCATTAGAGAAGTTCATCAAAAGGTTCAATATTTATGGCAGTTTGTCAAGACCAAAATTCAGAACACATTCGCTGCTTTATCTCACTCTATATGCATGGGAATGTCATAACCAAAGAGCCACATCGATGTTGTACATCGTGGTTTTGAAATGAGGGTAGAAACTGGAAGAAAGCTTTCATTGTAGGAGAGATGCTGAACATAGTGAGCTTTGAATATACACACTAACAGCAGCCGTCGATGTCCGAGCATTGAAGGGGACAGCTTTCTGGTCCACAATGAAGAATCTTTCGATGTTCTTCTTTTTAACTCACAGATGCAGAGGAGAAGGGCTGCTGTCATACTAGCAACTTTCTCCAGGACTCTCCAAGTAGAATGTGAGTGATGCTGGCTCCTTCCTGTTCATTTGAATAAAATATTCATATATTTAGCATAATAAGCAGTTAGATATATTATATCAACCTGCAACCTACTTCTCATAAATAACTGCAGCACTCAAAATTAAAATGTCACTCATACAAAAGGCTGATGGAACATACCTTAATACACCTACAGGATGGTTGGCTGCCTGGGCTGAGCTTCTATTTTGGCTGTTTTTGGCCTCTTGATGTAGGAGGGAGGCGGGAGATGCAACAGAATATTAGAGCTGACTGCAGGATTGTGCCTGTCACCAGTAGGTTTCCACACCAAGGAATGGCAACCAGAGGGAGCTGTGGCAAGAATCTTGCCTCACCGCTCTGACCACCGACTGTGTCTCTGCTCATCGCTCCTGTCTTCAGTCCATCCAGCTCCTTTAAAGAGAACAAGCCTCCCAGATACACCGACAGATCGTCATCAGCTGGACCGACTTACCAATCAGTCCAGCTGATGGACAATCAGACACCGTTCCTGAACTACACCCCGCCCACCCACTCTGCAGCCGAGCCACACTTCGCTGCCACACTGACATATCACTATCCCAGCCTTGAAGACATCTACGATATTTTATAAAGAAGAAATAAAGAAATGGAAAGAAACATTATTTTAGCCTTCAACAGCTACTTAATAACTCTTTTTCAATTTAGTTTTACTGACTTGGCATTTGGTATTTTTTATACAGAAAAACTGTCCATATTTACCAAAGTCATTCTCAGCCTCAGTGTCAAAAGCCAGCAACTCCTCGACATGGAGACTTTGGAGAAGACTCTGCATTCTGCTATTGACTTTGTCCTTGAAATATGAAGGCCACTTTGCAGGAAACTCCCAGATACTTCAGCCCCAAACATCATTGGAGAAATCCTGTTCAATCTTTTAAACAGAAACACAATGGCCATATACAGGTTAATGAAGTATGCTTTGCATTTAGAAGGATCTCAGCTTTAAACATTTCAAATAAGATGAAATAATCAATGCATATCCTTACCAATCCGTAAGTTACAGGAGTCTTGAGACATCTTCAAACCTCTCCCTGTCCCAGGCTGTTGTTCCTGAGAGCCCAAGAGGTCCACCACAGCCTGTCCCCAAACACCCCAAGGTAACCTGCCTGAATGACTGGAGACCTGTAGCCCTCAATTACTATGTAACGTTTTAGAGTTGGTCAGGACTTCATTTGTTCCATGCTGCTCGCCACGCTGGACCTATGGCAATTTGCATATCGCCAAACAGATCCACCGACGACGCAATTGCCATGGCACTCACACCGCCCCCTTCCCACCTGGAGGAGGAACTGTTGTGTGCGTAATGCTGGTTGTGGACTACAGCCTGTGCTCAACACTATTGTTCCCACAAGCCACCAAGCCCAGAGGTCCAGGCCCACTCTACCATGCAGCTGGATACTGACTTGCCTGGTCAGCCAGGTGGTGAGGATGGGCGGTACCACCTCAGAGCCGCTGACCTCAACACGGGAGCCTCAGGGATGCGGGTAAGAGCTCCTTCCTCTCTACTCCCTGTACACCTCCACGATCGCACGTGCCATGCATTAGCTCCAACGCTATCATCAAGTTTGCTGACGACACACAGTGTTGGGCTGACTTCCACCGACGACGACAGACAGCCCAGGAGGAGGCTGGATCACTGCGCGAGTGGGGCCAGGAGAACAGCCTCCTCAGCCCTCAACGCCAAGAAGACCAAGGAGCTGATCGCGGGACTACAGGAAGCGTGAGAGGAGAGCATACCCCATCTCCATAGACGAGTTGCAGAGAGGGTCAGCAGCTCAAGTCTCGGCACATCTCCTGGGAGGACCTCATATGGACCACGCACACCACTCACGTGGTGAAAGGGGCTCAACAACGCCTGTATTTCCTTTAGGCGACTGGAGGAAATTCAACATGGCCTCGCCGTGATCTCAGAACATTCTACACCAGTACCATCGAGAGTGTTCTGACAGGTTGCACCACCGCCTGGTACGGGAACCGGGCACCGCCCCGGCTTTTAGGGCACTACAGAGGGTAAAGGTCGGCACAGTACACGTTGAGGTGAGCTTTCCTCTCCATCCTGGATATATACACTGTTGTGCGTGGCTAGGGCCAAACGGTGGATGATGAAAAGACAATAACCACCTGCCACAAATTGTTCACCTTCTACCGTCAGGCAGGCGATACTGCAGTATCAAGTGTCATGATAAACAGACTGAGGGACAGTTTCTCAGTCAGGCCATCATCAGGCTGCTGAACAAGGACTGAGACCTCTATTAACACTACACACCAGAATATATTCTGTAATATCTATGGCCATGGTGTATATTTTATTATTGTTTATATATATATATATTGTATATATATATTGATGTATATACATATATATATATATATAGTCTCAAAAGTGTATATTTTATTACATTCTTTTATATATATATATTTCCATGATGTTTATTCTATTACAGTGTTCTATATATATATTGTTATTACTTTCTTCTTTTTTGTCTGTGGATATTGTATAGTTTATTCATTTTATTCTTTATCTGCTACTGCTGTCGGTGTCGGTACATAAGAATTTCACGAACCGATTATACTTGTATAAAAGGGGATGTGACAATAAAAACTTGAAACTTGAAACTTGTGTGTCAAGAAAGCGCTGAAAAACATCCAAGACGGAATATGTTATAACCACAGATTGATCAGTTGAGTGTTGAATTGTTGAGAGAGCTTCTGCACTCCTCACCAAAGAGCTGTCCACCAATGACAGTCTCTGGGTTAAGTTGGGCTGTCCTGGAAATCGTTTCCTGAACGCCGACGAGAAAGCCGCCATCGGTGGTGCGTTGGACTGTTTTGAGTCCCAAGCTAGATAGCCAGCGCTGGCTCCTCAGAATTGTTCCTGCTCACATGAAAAACATGTACATAACAATGCACAAACAAAACACACACATACATATAGAAGTACAAATGAATTGAATTATTAAAACATTATCGCTTATTCATTGCTCAGCGCTCTTTAGTCTGTGTGCGCAGCAGAAGGCATTACAGCGTCTGCGGCGTAACACACACATAAACAGCCGCTTTCGCCTCATCGTGGCTCCGGAAACCCAAGTCGAACGGAGAACTTTACTTGATAACTAAAACTTTTTTTTCACAATTTAAAAAAAAGTTATAATAATTATAACATCAAGTGGCCGGATTAAAACGTATCGTAGTTTGCCCACCCCTGGTCTAAACCTATGGTCCGCCACTGTCTTCAGCATTATTGGGAGGAATCAGCTGAAGAAGTTAATGCTGTTTCAGCTAATGTTAAGTGTGTAGCATGGTACAGTAACGCTTACCAAGAGTAATATAAGACTAACGGTGGCTCACCACAGAAGAGAAATATCACAATAAAAACATATAACCCATTTAATAGAAAAGTACTTACCTAACATGTTATGCTATAACACCAATGGTCATGGACTTATGTCTGCTCCCTTATTGAACTCGGAGACTCACTGGCTGGATTCAGTCGGTGTGACGGACATGAGGGGAGGCGGATTACACCACAGTGTCATGTCAGGTTCGGAGTTCAGACTTAAAGATTCGGAGTTAACGTAATCAAAGTGACACCTACAGATTTAATTCTACACTTTTTGTTTCGGTTAATTCTCGGTTTTGACACTGACTATTTGTCAACTGAGAGTTATATATACGAGATTTGACTTATACAGGGTCAAATTAACTCTACATCTGCTCACATTTCACCAACACCAACAAATTAACTTTTCAATTTGCCAGAAACTATGTTCAGGTAGTCTCAGCCTATTGGATAAGGCTCAAGCACCTTCAGCACTGTTTTCAATCCTGAGCCATCCATTTTACAATAAAATCCCCAGCCCACCTAACAACCAAAAAAGACTTACAACATGTCACATTTGAGCATAATACAGCATATGCAGACAATTTAAGTCCTTAATGTGTTGATACTTAATCAGTGTGAAACCTGGTCCTGTTTGATGAACCCAGAGCCGAACAAAGGCCCATATGAAGCCTTTCTTCAACAGCTCAGTCTCTTTCTTTTGAGTTTTATAGCAGCCATGCTTGAAAATCTCATCTCACAAAGATTGTTATGAAATAGGAACACTGTTGAAATTGCCTGTTTGTCAGAATGGAGCAACAGTCAACCAATAACTGTCCAAAGGTAGACCAGCAAAGCTCAGCTTTAAACCACGGTCTGGTCTTCAGTTCAGTTAGTCTCCTGCAGAGCTATAGGGGTCCCTAACCCAGCTGAAGTATCTGTGTGGATAGTTGAGGGGAAATAAATGACAACTTATCCTCACAGTTTTGGTTACTGTTCTCCTCCTATTGTCCTCACCCAGTGCAGCAGTGTTGAAATCTCGCCATTTCTGGGTGAGGTACATGTCAAGAATGCACTTTTTTTTCCATCCATTTAGTCTATGCTTGTGAGCAGGTTTTTGATTTCGGCCTTGCATCCGCAGTGTTCTCACTTCATTCAGGTGTTGAAACACACTGCTTATGTATGACAGCTTGTACACCACTCATCACCGGTGAGCAACTGGCATCATCGCATTCCTCCTATCAGTCAAAAACGAAGGGTATCGCTTGGGGTTTTTAAGCTAGCTCGTACGAGAAGCTAGCGCTAGCTACGAGCTTAAACATGGTTATAAGGGCTAATTTAGTATTTGTTGGCCTACTTTTATAAATGTGTGATCAAAATCAATGCTGTAGTACTTATCTGAGTTCAGGCTGCTCTCGCTATCATCGGTCTCTCCACGCTTGCGGGGACGGCCTCCCCATCGCTACCAGCTGATTGGATAAAGCCCCAGACGGCTCACGAGTCAAATGACGGTACGCTCCGTCAAAGTTCAATGATAGGCTGTCGTAACTCACACAGGCGGAGTCACCAGAGAAGTTCAAAATAATAGTTTTTTTTCAATTTCAATCGCCCAGGGTAATCGAAGGAAGTACTGAAAAGTGCGTGTATGCTTCCGGGTAGCACCGTTGTATAGGACGCTTTCCACGAGAAAAACAGTGCGTAACGAGAATATCTGGGGGTCTCCTTTCACTTGCCAACGGCGTTTTGCTTAGATTCAATTCAATTCAGTTTATTTGTATAGCCCACCTCACAAATTAATAATTTGGTCTCGGTTTACATCCTCCCACAGGAGCGAGTCTGAGGCTGTCCTCCCAGGAGCGTAGTCTGAGGGCTGTCTCCCTCCTATAGGAGCGTAGTCTGAGGGGCGTCCTCCCATAGGAGCGTAGTCTGAGCTGCCTCCTGGCAGGAGCGTAGTCTGAGGGCTGTCCTCCCATAGAGCGCGGGGAGCATAGTCTGAGGCGGGCTGTCCTCCTATAGGAGCCGTAGTGCTGAGGGCTGGTCCTCCCATATGGAATTTTGAGGTCCTATAGGAGCGTAGTCTGAGGGCTGTCCTCCTATAGGAGCGTAGTCTGAGGCCTGTCCTCCTATAGGAGCGTAGTCTGGTTGTCCTCCTGTGCTGTCCCATAGGAGCGAGTCTGAGGCTGGGTCTCCCATAGGAGCCGTAGTCTGAGGCTGTCTCTACAGGAGCGTGTCTGAGGATGGCCTCCCATAGGCGTCAGTCTGAGGGCTGCCCTATAGGAGCGTAGTCTGAGGTGTCCTCCCATAGGAAATGATCTGAGGTTGTCCTCCTATGGGCGTAGTCTGAGGGCTGTCCTCCCATAGGAGCGTAGTCTGAGGGCTGTCCTCCCATAGGGAGCGTAGTCTGAGGCTGTCCTCAGAGCGTAGTCTGAGGCTGTCCTCCTATAGGAGCGTAGTCTGAGGGTTGTCCTCCCATAGGAGTGTAGTCTGAGGGGCTGTCCTCCCATAGGAGTAGTCTGAGGGCTGTCCTCCCAGAGCGTAGTCTGAGGCTGTCTCCCATAGGAGCGTAGTCTGAGGGTTGTCCTCCCATAGGAGCGTAGTCTGAGGCTGTCCCCCATAGGGAGTCTGAGGGTCCTCCCATAGGAGCGTAGTCTGAGGGCTGTCCCAGGAGCGTAGTCTGAGGGCTGTCCCCATAGGGAGCGTAGTCTGAGGCTGTCCTGGAGTTGTCCTCCCATAGGAGCAGTCTGAGGTGTCCTCCCATAGGAGCGTAGTCTGAGGCTGCCTCCCAGGAGCCTGAGGGCTGTCCCATAGGAGCGTAGTCTGAGGCTGTCCTCCTAGGAGCGTAGTCTGAGGGCTGTCCTCCCATAGGAGCGTAGTCTGAGGGCTGTCCTCCCATAGGAGCGTAGTCTGAGGGCTGTCCTCATAGGAGCATAGTCTGAGGGCTGTCCTCCCATATAGGCGTAGTCTGAGGGCTGTCCTCCCATAGGAGCGTAGTCTGAGGGGCTGTCCTCCTATAGGAGCGTAGTCTGAGGGCTGTCCTCCTATAGGAGCGTAGTCTGAGGCTGTCCTCCCATAGGAGCGTAGTCTGAGGGGCTGTCCTCCCAGGAGCGTAGTCTGACGGTTGTCCTCCCATAGGAGCGTAGTCTGAGGGCTGTCCTCCCATAGGAGCGTAGTCTGAGGGCTGTCCTCCCATAGGAGCGTAGTCTGAGGGCTGTCCTCCCATAGGAGCGTAGTCTGAGGGCTGTCCTCCTATAGAGCGTAGTCTGAGGCTGTCCTCCTATAGGGCTGAGTCTGAGGGCTGTCCTCCCATAGGAGCGTAGTCTGAGGCTGTCCTCCTATAGGAGTAGCGAGTGAGGGCTGTCCTCCTATAGGAGCGTAGTCTGAGGGTCCTCCCATAGGAGCGTAGTCTGAGGGGTTGTCCTCCCATAGGAGCGTAGTCTGAGGGCTGTCCTATAGGAGCGTAGTCTGAGGCTGTCCTCCTGGGAGCGTAGTCTGAGGCTGTCCTCCCATAGAGCGTAGTTCGAGGGCTGTCTCCAGGGAGCGTAGTCTGAGGGCTGTCCTCCTATAGGAGCGTAGTCTGAGGTTGTCAGTCTGAGGGCTGTCCTCCCATAGGAGCGTAGTCTGAGGGTTGTCCTCCAATAGGAGCGTAGTCTGAGGGCTGTCCTCCTAGGAGTGTAGTCTGAGGGCTGTCCTCCCAGGAGTGTAGTCTGAGGGCTGTCCCATAGGAGCGTAGTCTGAGGTCTCCTCCCATAGGGAGCGTAGTCTGAGGGTTGTCCTCCTATAGGGAGCGTAGTCTGAGGGCTGTCCTCCTATAGGAGTGTAGTCTGAGGGCTGTCCTATAGGAGCGTAGTCTGATGGTTGTGCTCCTATAGGAGCGTAGTCTGAGGGCTGTCCTCCCATAGGAGCGTCTCCCAGGGAGTCTGAGGCTGTCCTCCCATAGGAGCGTAGTCTGAGGGCTGTCCTCCCATAGGAGCGTAGTCTGAGGCTGTCCTCCCTATAGGAGCGTAGTCTGAGGCTGTCCTCCTATAGGAGTGTAGTCTGAGGCTGTCCTCCATAGGAGCGTAGTCTGAGGGCTGTCCTCCTATAGGAGCGTAGTCTGAGGCTGTCCTCCTATAGGAGCATAGTCTGAGGGTTGTCCTCCTATAGGAGTGTAGTCTGAGGTTGTCCTCCTATAGGAGCGTAGTCTGAGGGCTGTCCTCCCATAGGAGCGTAGTCTGAGGGATGTCCTCCCATAGGAGCGTAGTCTGAGGCTGTCCTCCTAGGAGCATAGTCTGAGGGTTGTCCTCCTATAGGAGTGTAGTCTGAGGGCTGTCCTCCTATAGGAGCGTAGTCTGAGGGCTGTCCTATAGGAGCGTAGTCTGAGGGCTGTCCTCCTATAGGAGCGTAGTCTGAGGGCTGTCCTCCAGGAGCGTAGTCTGAGGCTGTCCTCCTATAGGAGCGTAGTCTGAGGGCTGTCCTCCATAGGAGCGTAGTCTGAGGCTGTCCTCCTATGGGAGCGTAGTCTGAGGGCTGTCCTCCCATAGGAGCGTAGTCTGAGGGCTGTCCTCCAGGAGCGTAACTGAGCTGTCCTCCTAGGAGCGTAGTCTGAGGCTGTCTCCCATAGGAGCGTAGTCTGAGGGCTGTCCTCATAGAGAGCGTAGTCTGAGGTTCCCAGGAGCGTAGTCTGAGGGCTGTCCTCCCAGGAGCGTAGTCTGAGGGCTGTCCTCCCATAGGAGCGTAGTCTGAGGGCTGTCCTCCTATAGGAGTAGTCTGAGGCTGTCCTCCAGGAGCGTAGTCTGAGGGCTGTCCTCCCATAGGAGCGTAGTCTGAGGGCTGTCCTCCCATAGGAGCGTAGTCTGAGGCTGTCCTCCCATAGGAGCGTAGTCTGAGGCTGTCCTCCCATAGGAGCGTAGTCTGAGGGGTTCCTCCCATAGGAGCGTAGTCTGAGGCTGTCCTCCCATAGGAGCGTAGTCTGAGGGCTGTCCTCCCATAGGAGCGTAGTCTGAGGGCTGTCCTCCCATAGGAGCGTAGTCTGAGGCTGTCCTCCCATAGGAGCGTAGTCTGAGGGTTGTCTCCCATAGGAGCGTAGTCTGAGGCTGTCCTCCCATAGGAGCGTAGTCTGAGGGCTGTCCTCCTATAGGAGCGTAGTCTGAGGGCTGTCCTCCTATAGGAGTGTAGTCTGAGGCTGTCCTCCATAGGAGCGTAGTCTGAGGCTGTCCTCCCATAGGAGCGTAGTCTGAGGGCTGTCCTCCTATAGGAGTCTGAGGGCTGTCCTCCTATAGGAGCGTAGTCTGAGGGCTGTCCTCCCATAGGAGTCTGAGGGCTGTCCTCCCATAGGAGCGTAGTCTGAGGGTTGTCCTCCTATAGGAGCGTAGTCTGAGGGCTGTCCTCCTATAGGAGCGTAGTCTGAGGCTTGTCCTCCTATAGGAGCGTAGTCTGAGGGTTGTCCTCCTATAGGAGCGTAGTCTGAGGGCTGTCCTCCTATAGGAGCGTAGTCTGAGGGCTGTCCTCCTATAGGAGCGTAGTCTGAGGGCTGTCCTCCTATAGGAGCGTAGTCTGATGGTTGTGCTCCTATAGGAGCGTAGTCTGAGGGCTGTCCTATAGGAGCGTAGTCTGAGGGCTGTCCTATAGGAGCGTAGTCTGAGGGTTGTCCTCCTATAGGAGCGTAGTCTGAGGGCTGTCCTCCTATAGGAGCGTACCTGTACTCTGTGCAATGACAATAAATTTAATCCAATCCAATCCAATTAGAAAAATGTTATCCATCACTATTCTATCCGGGACACAGTACGTTTGGTCACAGCAAAATCAGCAGAGCCAAATTAACTCAGATTTGATTTTAACACTTTAGAAGACTGCATAAGGGTCCACACCACAAAGTGTTAATTTCACTCTTTTTGGAGAGTTAGTACTTTAACACCAATATAGTGTTATTATTGACTCTTTTGGGAGTTTAAATGTAACTCTTCGTAACACTCAGTCGTGTTAGTTTTTTTTAACACTTGTATGTAGTGTTAATAATTAACTCTCTCAAGGGATGGTTTGTTAACTACACAAGTGTCACTCCCATTTTAACTCTATAAGGTGTCAATGTGTTTTTTTACTAGAAATACTTGTAAATTAAAGTTTGTGAAAGGGAAAGGGACATGATAGTTTTAAAACATATTTATTTTAAAACTAGTGCATCACATACACATTTTACAATGGTTTTCAAAACATACAACAATATGGAACAATGTATGCTCTGTCACTCTCATTAGAGAAGTTCATCAAAAGGTCTAACATATGGCAGTTTGTCAAGACCAATCAGAACACATTCGCTGCTTTGCTCCTCTATATGCATGGAAATGGTCATCAAAGTACATCGATGTTGTACACCGTGGTTTGAATGAGGGTGTAGAAACTGGAAAGAGCTTCATTGTAGGAGATGCTGAAGACATAGTGAGCTTTGAATAACACACCAACAGCAGCCGCCGATGTCCGAGCATTGAAGGGGACAGCTTTCTGGTCCACAATGAAGAATCTTTCGATGTTCTTCTTTTGCTCACAGATGCAGAGGAGGAAGGGCTGTCTAGCACCAACTTTCTCCAGGAATGTAGTGATGCTGGCTCCTTCCTGTTGTTTGAATAAAATATTCATATATTTAGCATAATAAGCAGTTAGATATATTATATCAACCTGCAACTCACTTCTCATAAATAACTGCAGCACTCAAAAATTAAAATGTTGCTCATACAAAAGGCTGATGGAACATACCTTAATACACCTTACAGGATGGTTGGCTGCCTGGGCTGAGCTTCCTTTGGCTGTTTTTTGTGGCCTCTTGATGTAGGAGGCAGGAGATGCAACAGAAGAGCTGACTGTGACAGGATTGTGCCCGTCACCAGTAGGTTTCGCCCCTAAGCACCAAGGAATGCGCAACCAGAGGGAGCTTTGGCAAGAATCTTTATTTCACCGCTCTGACCACCGACTGTGTCTCTGCTCATCGCTCCCGTCTTCAGTCCATCCAGCTCCTTTAAAGAGAACAAGCCTCCCAGATACACAACCACAGATTGTCATCAGCTGGACCGACTTACCAATCAGTCCAGCTGATGACAATCAGACACCGTTCCCTGAACCACACCCCCGCTCCACCCACTCTGCAGCCGAGCCTACACCCCCCTGCCACACTGACATATCACTATCCCAGCCTTGAAGACATCTACGATATTTTATAAAGAAGAAAATAAAGAAATGGAAAAGAAAACATTATTTTAGCCTTCAACAGCTACTTAATAACTCTTTTTTTTTCAATTTAGTTTTACTGGACTTGGCAATTTGGGTATTTTTTACACAGAAAAACTGTCCATATTTACCAAAGTCATTCTCAGCCTCAGTGTCAAAAGCCAGCAACTCCTCGACATGGAGACTTTGGAGAAGACTCTGGCATTCTGCGATGACTTTGTCCTTGAAATATGAAGGCCACTTTGCAGGAAACTCCCCAGATACTTCAGCCCCAAACATCATTGAGAAATCCTGTTCAATCTTTAAACAGAAACACAATGGCCATATACAGGTTAATGAAGTATGCTTTGCATTTAGAAGGATTCAGTTTTGAAATATTTCAAATAAGATGAAATAATCAATGTATATCCTTACCAATCCGGGTGTGTCAAGAAAGCGCTGAAAAACATCCAAGACGGAATATGTTATAACCACAGATTGATCAGTTGAGTGTTGAATTGTTGAGAGAGCCTCTCTGCACTCCTCACCAAAGAGCTGTCCACCAATGAACAGTCTCTCGTTGGGTTGTTGGGCTGTCCTGGAAATCGTTCCTGGAACGCCGACGAAAGCCGTCATCGGTGGTGCGTTGGACTGTTTTGAGTCTCCAAGCTAGATAGCCAGCGTTGGCCTCAGCATAGAATTGTTCCTGCTCACGCATGAAAAAACATGTACATATAACAATGCACAAACAAACACACACATATAGAAGTACAAATGAATTGAATTATTAAAAACATTAATGCTTATTCATTGCTCAGCGCTCTTTTAGTCTGTTTGTGTGCGCAGCAGAAGGCATTACAGCGGTCTGCGCGCCGTGCGTAACACACACACAAACAGCCGCTGCCCTCATCGTGCTCCGGGAAACTCAAGTCGGGAACGGAGAACTTTACTATAACTAAAACTTTTTTTTCACAATTTAAAAAAAAAAGTTATAATAATTATAATACTCGGCGGGCCGGATTAAAACGTATCGTAGTTTGCCCACCCCTGGTCTAAACCCATGGCCCGCCACTGTCTTCAGCATTATTGGGAGTGAATCAGCTAGGTTAGCTTAATGCTAAGCTAGCGCTAATGTTAAGTGTAGTGATGGCACACAGTAACGCTACCGTTATAACACAAGACTAACGGTGGCTCACCATGCCAGAAGAGAAATATCAATATCAAAACATATAACCTACTTAACAGAAAAGTACTTACCGAACATGTTATGCTATAACACCACGGTCATGGACGAAGTGTCTGCCTCCTTGTTGAACTCGGAGACTCACTGGCTTGATTCAGTCGGTGTGTGACGGACATGAGGGGGAGGGGCGGATTAACACCTACAGTGTCACAAGTCAGGTTCGGAGTTCAGACTTAAAGATTCGGAGTTAACGTAACTGAAGTGACACCTACAGATTTAATTCCCATACTTTTTGTTTCGACACTCGGTTTTGACACTGACTATTTGTCAACTGAGAGTTACATATACGAGATTTGACTCTATACAGGGTCAAATTAACTCTACATCTGCTCACATTTCACCAACACCAACAAATTAACTCTTTTCAATTTGCTGTGAAACTATGTTCAGGTAGTCTCTCAGCCTATTGGATAAGGCTCTGGAAAGCACCTTCGAGCACTGTTTTTCAACCTTTTTTGAGCCGCGGTCCATTTTTTACAATAAAAAAATCCCGCAGCCCACCCAACAACCAAAAGACTTACAACATGTCACATTTGAGCATAATACAGCATATGCAGACAATTTAAGTCTCTTAATGTGTTGATACTTAATCAGTGTGAAACCTGGTCCTGTTTGGATGAACCCAGAGCTGAACAAAGGCCCACATGAAGCTCTTCTTCAACAGCTCTCAGTCTCTTTTGAATTTTTATAGCAGCCATGCTTGAAAATCTCATCTCACAAAGATTTGTTATGGAAAATAGGAACACTGTTGAAATTGCTCTGTTTGCCAGAATGGAGCAACAGTCAACCAATAACTGTCCAAAGGTAGACCAGCAAAGCTCAGCTTTAAACCACGGTCTGGTCTCAGTTCAGTTAGTTCCTCCTGCAGAGCTATAGGGGTCCCTAACCCAGTCAAGGCATTCAGTGGAGGTTGAGGGGGAATAAAATGACAACTTATCCTCAATAGTTTTTAAGTTACTACCTATTGTCTCACTCAGTGCAGCAGTGTTGAAATCTCCTTGCCATTTCTGGGTGAGGGCAACATGTCAAGAATGGCACTTTTTTTCCATCCATTTAGTCTATGCTTGTGAGCAGGTTTTGATTTCGGCCTTGCATCCGTGTGTTCACTTCATTCAGGTGCTGAAACATATCTGCCATGTATGACAGCTTGCACACCACTCATCACTGGTGAGCAACTTTGCATCATCGCACCTCTCATCAGTCAAAAACGATGGGTATCGTTTGGGTTTTTTAAGCTAGCTCGTACCGGTAGCTAGCGCTAGCTACGAGCTAGCTTAAACATGGTTATAAGGGCTAATTTAGTATTTGTTGGCCTACTTTTATAAATGCAAGACTTGCAATCAACGTTGCAGTACTTATCTGAGTTCAGGCTGCTCTCGTCATCATCGGTCTCCACGTTTTCAGGGGGACGGTCTTCCCATCGCGCCCAGCCTGACGCTGATGTGCTCCGCACGGGCTCACGCAGTCAAACACGGTACACGCCTCCGCTTTCAAAGTTCAATGATAGGCTGTCGTAACCTGCTAACAGGGCGGAGTCACCAGAGAAGTTCAAAATAATAGTTTTTTTCAATTTCAATCGGCTCAGGCACCGAAAGGAAGCACTGAAAAGTGCGTGGCGTTTCCGGGTAGCACCGGTTGTATAGGACGTTTTCCGACGAGAAAAAACAGTGCGTAACGAGAACATCTGGGGGGTTCCCTTTCACTCTGCCAACGATGTTTTGTCACGAGATTCAATTCAATTCAGTTTATTTGTATAGCCCAATTTCACAAATTACTAATTTGTCTCGGTTTACAATCTGTACACATAGACATCCCTGACCTTTGACCTTTGACCTCACATCGGATCAGGAAAAACTCCCAAATAACCCTTCAGGGGGAAAAAAAGGGAAGAACCCTTCAGGAGAGAACAGAGGAGGATCCCTCTCCAGGATGGACAGAACAATAGATGTCATGTGTACAGAAGGACAGATTTAGAGATGACGTTCGAGCTTGCTTAAAACTATGGCACTGTCTGCTAGCTTTTCCCCACACAGCAAATCACAATGGGATCGGTGCAGTCAGATCCCCGGTGAAAGTGAATCCAAATGAAAGATAACGTTCACTTTAATGCTTACTGCCACCTATGGCATGGAAGAGTATGAAATTAACTAATCAGCCACTATATTGCAGGCTCAGACGAAGTAAGGTACGGTAAGAATATTTCACAATATTCTGTAGCTTTTCTTCACTCTGGCGATGACATCGTGTATTCTGAGCTGCACAATAAACACCCATTGTAAAGTCAGACACGGTCCCAAATGGTTTCTAAACTTTAAAAAGTATTACATGAAAACTGCTACCTGTCGGGGGAAAAATGTGTTTCACAGTTGTCTCTCTCCTGGAATGTTTATGGGGGTAATCTAATCCTGTGGGGTCACGGGAAAGGTCACAACCCAGTGTCTTGAGGTAATGACCAAACCGGAAAAGTCACTCAAATGGTCACTCGGTAGAGCAGGGGGCAGACTAAACGGAGACTTCGGGTGTCTCAACTTCCTCTGATAGGAAACAGATGGACTTTGGGAATGTGGAAGTGTCTCAGAGATCTATAAAGGTTGCAGTCTTGCACTGAGAAGGCAGCAGTTATTTCTGACAGTCTTGAGAGAAGGCTCAGGGATTCTGCTCCATTCAGCTGACCTTCCTCTTTGACAGAGCTTATAGTTAGGGCTGAATCAGGTTCACCTGGTCCAGCCCCTTGATATGCTGCTATAGGCTTATAGCTGCCGGGGGACGTTTAGGATGCACTGAGTACCTATCTCCTCTTTTCTCTCCTTAAGGATGAATTTTCATCTCTCAATCACACGTTACTAACTCTGCTTTCTCCCCGGAGTCCTTGTGACTTCACGTCTCATGGGGTCATCGGACCCTATGAGACGGCATAGATCCTATCTGCTGATGGAGCATCGAGGTCTGGGTCGTGGAATTCCTGCCACCGACTACGCCACTGTCCTGTTGAGACTCCACCCACTGTTGAGACTCCGCCCACTCCTCGCCATCTGCCTGATGGATGGAGGTCTCCATCGTGCCTACTATGAACTATTCATCTGTCCTTCTGGTCACATGACATCTATTGCATCTGTCCATCCTGGAGGGATCCTTCCTTTTTCCCCCTGAAGGGTTATTTGGGAGTTTTTCCTGATCCGATGTGAGGTTTTGGGGCAGGGATGTCTATGTGTACAGATTGTAAAGCACTCCGAGACAAATTTGTAATTTGTGAAATTGGGCTATACAAATAAACTGAATTGAATGTTTTCATGACTTGTTTGTATTTAGCGCTTGGTTGATGACTTGTAAACTTGTTACTATAATAAAGTGTTGTGGGTCAACCTTGCTTAAACTACTTTTGATTTCTCACAAGGTAAAGGAACAATTATTTCCACCACAAATTGGCGACGAGGATGCGATGGACGCGCTTGTCGGGGACTCCGGCTGAACGGCAGATGGCCATAATATAGATCAGTGGTCACCAACCTTTTTGAGCCCAAGATCCCTGACCTCCGCCTTCATGACCGGCAAGATCTACCTATTGAGGCGTTGAGAGAAAACGACGGTCCAGACTGGACTTATGACTTGAGGCTTTTTATTTGGCCTAATTCTAATTGAATGAAATCAAAACACTTTGGTCCAGCGTTCAAATTGATGAGACCAGGAACACAAAAATTAAGTGCAATATAAAAAGTAAGATATTTGTTCACCGCACACAATATGAACAAGAAAAAACACATTTGCAATGAGCAGCTGGATGAACTACCAATATAAATGTTATATTTATTTACATTACAACACAACACTGACAACATGATCAGTCAGTGCAACTCATGTAAGTTCAGCTCTCATCATAATGCCATCAAGTCATGTGACTCCAGTCAGTGTGACGGCTGTGACTGAACTCTGTCTGTGAGCTTGTAGTTTCATAAGCACAGACAGACAGTCTGAGGCCGTCTGTGAGCTGCTGTCAGTAATCCAGCTCCTGGTCTTTGATTTGGTGATTTTCTCAACTTCACTGACGAGTTTTTTGGGGCAAATGTGGTATTCATGAAAGTTTTCTCATCTGGGATTGGTTCTGAAGTCAGCCCGTTGGTGAATACGTTCACATCAGCTCTACAGACATCCTCAGATTTAAATAATTCTAATAATAATAAATATGAGAATTACCATTTGTGACTCCTGCATCTGTGCTTTTTCAAATAATAGAATACATATAATTGCAATCACTTTCGAGTAAACCAGATTGCTCCATCAGACAAGAAAAAAAGCTCAATGTTGAGCTTTTGTTTTGAAGGACAACAGCAAAAAAGCCCAACTCATGGAGGTAAAACCTGGCATGTCGCCAAGAATCTCGGCAGTTGCGCATGCGTAGGCGTAACCTGTTAATGCCGTAACGTAAACATTTACACGAAGGGACAGGCATTACAACATTTATTTATTGATGACGTAGTTGTATGTCCTTGTACTTTGAACTTGTGTAATGTGTAAAGTTATGAATAAAGGTCTTTCTGCATTTCCCCTGCGCCCCTACTATACGCTCCCCTCTCTCGGGGAGCACAGCTGAGAACACGGCTGTCAGAGAACCCGCTTTCAGGCGTTCATTAAAATCAGGTGGAGATCTTTTCTGACGTCGATCTTCCAGTCAGGAAGAAAACGTTTCAGAAGACACTTCAGAAAATGTTCGAGAACGAGGAACAATGTGTTTGTGATTTAATTTTCATTTTATTTTGGAGACGGGTTGGCGGACCACTGATATAGATGAATCCTCCCCCGAGGGTGAGAAGCTGCCGTTCAGGCGGAGACCGGACGGCCGATCCAATCCAGTTGAAAAACTATGGAAAACACGCGGTGGGAGATACAATTTATTTTAAAACAAAAAATCATGAAACAGGGAAAATAGAAAAATCTTGCAACCAATGAGTGTTGTTAACAGACGTGTTTTGGTAACTGTCGGGTTTCTCTAGAAGTTTGTATGCGTTAAATTGTTGATGCACACTTCTCAGGGAAGACAGTTATTAGAGATGGCAGCGGTCACCAGGCGCATCTCTAGGATTTGGATACATCCGGGGCTTAGCCAGTGCGAGCGTTGTCGACTGGGACGGGGGGGGCGGGGGGGGGGGGGGTGCTAGTGAGTTTTTCTAGTGAGAGTGTGCTCACCTGTGTGCGCGGATGTGTCGGCGCGTATCACGGCAGAGCGATGCGCGTTATGGGAGCGGCGGCGCTGGGCTTAGCCCAGAAGAGTGAAGCAGCGAAATGTGTAGACATAGAAACACTCTCAGACAGCAGCTTGCTGTTACGTGCGCCTGCTGCCAGTCTGACTCCGCTGTTTTGGGTGAATGACGTCACGTGCGACCTGGAGGTGTTAACCACTTGTGTACCAAATCTTTTTTTTTTTTTGGTTGAAAACATTCGGGGCTAATGGCGGTCACTGACTTGCCTTGGTCAGTCATGTGTATTGTTTAGAGTGCATGCGTCTGGTGAATCCTGAACATTTATTGACACACACGTCGACGTAATACACAAATGACTAGAGATGGGTAGTGCTCAGAGAAGAGGAGAGACGAGTAGGAACCATGTTGTCCCAATCCTGCCGACCCTGTGTGAATTTATGTCAGTTTAGATCAAATGCAAAAATGGATAGAAGTTGGTTTTCCTTCAAACGGAAGTTTGAGTGAGAACCAATTAAAACAGTTGGAGGTGCAACTGAGGGAGATGGAGATGGGCACGACGGCTCAGCATGCAGCCTTATCAAAGGAAAAGCAGAAGAATGTGATATTTAAAGAAGACTGGGAAGCTTTTGGAATGTGGGAATTTGAATTTTAAAAAAAGAAAAAAAAGGGAGACAGAGATTGAAAGCATTTAATTCGCTAAATTCCAAAAAGCCTACAAAGAATGTTAACAATTGTCGTTGCTTTCACCCAAATACTGTGTATCCTTGTTTTTATGAGGTCCAGAGAGAATCGGTGGCTCCAGACCTGGATTCCGCCCCCCCTTTGCTCCTCCAGCCTGTGCCCAGCAGGTTCCTCAGAAAGAGACTTGCAGTTTCTGTCTGTCACGCCTGACGACAGCCTTTGACACTCAATGCAGCTTCACCGGACACAGTCCAAGAGGGACACAGACTCTGGAACAATGCAAAGACCATCTGGAAGAGCGTTTCGTGAGCGGGACGAGACCAAAACTCCGGCAGATGGTGAGAAAATCATATGTTCCACTAACAGATGTCCTAAAGCACGCTGAACATGCTCAGGCGGAGTTGCACAGAAAAGAGATGCTTGCAACGATCAACACGCTTGCAAGGCAAATACGGAATATTCCCCCATGGCAACTTGGGAGGACAAGAGGTCGAGGCAGAGGCAGAATGGATCTGACCCTACAAAGATATGATTCAAGTGTGTGCTACAACTGCGGAGGGCATGGACACTGGCGAACAGAGTGTCCGGAGCCCAAAAAGGAAGACCCACTTTCTACACGTCTGAGCGGAGGGAGGCGGGGGAGGGGCGGACCCCAGAGACGGACAAACCTCTCCAGGGAAAACAAGTAAGGCACACTCCATCTAGGAAAAGAAAAAGAACAAAGAAGCAAACTTTAACATTGATTTTCTAACCATTCTTTAAAGATGTTTTGACTCAGGAGCTAAAATCTCATGTGTAAAAATTAGAATTCCCATTATTTTAGGCTATAAGAGATAGCTCAAAACCACTCTGTAGCGAAGAGTGAAAAATTAATCTTAGACCAGGGAGCTTCAGTTGCTCATGATCTTTTCACATTGCATACAGTACTGCAGCAGAAGGTTACATGCCATTATTACATTGTCATGTAAACATAGGAAGTAAACAGAAGGTTTGAGAGAATGTAGATTTGAAGTAGGATTATTGGTGAGAGAGCGCTGCTGTTGGCTCTGTCTGTGTGTCTCCCTCCATCTCAGGAAATGTGCCTTGGAGCTGCCCTGCATATATCACTGACAGACTATCGCACTGGGAAGGGCGAGGATCTGGGTCCATGTTTTGCAATGCGTCTCAGCCTTTCAAAAGAAACATCGACCGGGTGCCGAGAAACAGGGATTAGCGCTATTGGTAATGTATTCAAACTACATTGACCAGCACAGTAAGTGTACACAGAAAAGAAAAAAAAGAAGAAGAAAAGTACCACACGGGGACCAGAATGTCTAAAGGGTTATCATGAAAGACCAGGCATGTCCCATAGAGTGCTTCGTGAAAACTTTGGAATTCTATAGACGATGTATTATTTTATATAATATTATATGCATGTATTGTATTATATGATGAATTACAGCCATCAAAGGAGGCTTGTAAAATTGACACAATAACAATATGCAAACATTTGGCAGTTAATGGACATAAAGCTAGTCTACAAAAAGAAAGGAAAAAAACGTCAATGTGCACTAAAACGAATAATCTATCTGGGACATGTGATCACAGGAGAGGGCAAATTCCTCCCTCCCAAACGTATTGTGGTCGTTCAATCACTTCCAAAACTAATTAAGAAGAAACAAATTATGTTTTTTAGAAACGACATCATACTACAGACAGTGGATCCCAAATGACTTAGAAAGAGAGGCACACCTCTCGTCCATGGTAAAGGCCTCAGTGAACATGACTTTCTGACTTAGACTATAAAAGCAAAAGACAGTAGAGGACTTAAAGACTTCCTTACTACAGGCCCGACCGGGGCCTGCCGAGACCAAACTTGAGATGTATTTTATACATAGACCAAAAGGACTGTTACATGAACTCCAGTTGTGTCAGCCTCATGGAGGGAAACTTAGGCCTGTGTCCGACTTCTCCTCGACATGACTTTGTTGTCACAGGTCTTCCTCTGTTGCAGCAGCTGGAGAAGCCATGGATTAACATCACGGGACATTGTGGGCTATTCTGATGTCACACTTATAGTCCCGCATGCAGTTTCCCACATCTTCCATGCCAAGAAAACTTCTCACCTCTCTGCTCAGAGATGGTTCAGATATCATGTTCACCACTGTTCCCGAATGTCCTAAATTAATCATTTCAATCACTACAAAGACAATGCACACAAAGAATTCTGAATGTTATCAGTCGGATTGAGGGACTATTTTCTAGACATTGTCGATCCATCAGGAGCGACTTCATTAGAGTGAACAATAATTTATTTCACATTAGACATGAATAGTGAAATGTCTTTCGGACTCCATTGTGACATCAGAGAGGGCGAGTGGTGATGAGGTCAGTTGCTGCCTCTGGGAGGCCCAACACTGTTGGTGGTTAAAAGAGTCAAAGGAGTTCAAAAGAGTCTGGACGGAGTGATGTGTTTTATGGAAGAAGTATCAACACTCGGGATGCATTTAAGAGGATTTATTTGACAGTCATTTCTGGTTGCTTTAAAGTTTCTGTTGACCTCCAATAATCAGACAGACAATCTAATGTCTCACAAATAAGATTAGTACTTACAGTCTCCATTCAGTGAGCTTAAAGCTCCCAGTTGTGTGTTGTTCTCACTCAGCGCCCCGATGGCGTGCTCTCTCCTGCTCAGCATTTCAAAAGAGACTGAGCTTCGCGCCAAGAGAGGTAACAGCTGCTTTCCGCTTCCGGTTTAGAGCCCTACCCCCGGTTTTAGACTTCAGAATAAGAGCCTAAACAGGAAACCAGCTAGGATCTCAAGGGAAACGCACCTCTACCACAATAAAACCAATCTCATTCATACTGTCCACATCCTACAGTTGTGATAACAATAAACCTCATAAAATTAACATTACAGTTACACATATAATACAGCGATCATACTTGTCTATGCTTCTTAATACATTAATCGGAATATTCCTCCCTAATATCCACTATGTAAATTATCTTTCTATATGCATTATTTAAAACATAAGACTTCCTTATTTACATGTGCAAGTGTTCATAAAATCCACTACAACCTAACATGGTGAACTGAACTTCCACTAACATGTATTAAAATGAGTAGCTCCAGAGAAATGATCCTTCCCACAACAATATGAAATATGTTGTAGCATTGGGCATCTTCTTTTTCAGTTCTAAAGGAAGGTTGACGTCAGATTCATGACGTGTTCCAGAGCTACCGAGTTGTGTATTCTTTTAGTGATGATTCATCTTATCATCTCAACCGTCAAACAATGACTCATAATGTCCTCGTACTTTGACGTGTGTGTGTCATGTGATCATTGTGATAATTAGCATCTGCCAATCCCCATAAAATACATGTATGAATGAGTTGGTGTTCACACCCTTAAACTGAACAGACAACTTCAGCGAGTCAGAAGTGGTCAAGAGCGGTGCAATGACTTGTAATTGTTGTGGCTGGATTTCTTCCTTCACCAATATATTCTGACTAATGTCTTAACCTGATCATATGAACTTGTATCTCTCTCCTATCTACCCCAAGCCATTCTGTTTCACAAGTAAATCTGAGTTGGGTCCGGTATTAAAGACATTAATAAATGATTACTGTGGACACCTTCTGGCTGGCTCGCCAAATTGTGTGGCTGGATTTCTTTCTTTTTGATGGATTCTGAATAATGTCTTAACCTGATCATATGAACTTGTATCTCTCTCCTATCTGACTGCTGGTGAGACGCCACAGGAGACTCACACACTGGCCTCAGTAATCACCCACAGGACACAGAGAGTTTGGATCAGAGTTCAATTCATGTAGATTTATTTGTAACCAAGTTTCACCAAGAAACCTGAGCTGGGTCCGGTAATAAAGACAACGACCTCCCCCCACATCTGTCTTTCCCAACCCCCGAACAAATACATTAACATATTATTTATACATCACACTCACTGCATGTGCTCCTCCGTCCACTCCCTCATTACATATTAGTTCTCGTCACTCATATGTGGGATTAAAGCAGAACACACGTCTCAAAGCATTAAAGACTTCAACATAACAACAGGAGCTTTTCACACACACACCCTTAGAATTTGCCCACTCCGTCACTCACACTTTCTTTTCCGAGAATTTACTTCACACAAGAAATATAATTTACGCTCTCTACTCACACACACACTTGAGTGGGTTTCATGAGAGGATTTCACAGAGGTTTAATTGAACACTTGCAAAGCATTATTACTGGGTAACGACAACAACACCAAGCCACAAGTTCATAGTCAGCAGTCTCAGTCCATTTTTTTTATCTCTATGAATCTCTCCTTCACTTTGTCAATAATGTTAGTTCAGTTTGCAGTCGTACACGTTTCCAACTCTATTCAGTTACTCTCTTGTCTATGATGGTTTACACAAGCATATATTATATTGCATACGCCTCTGTCTGTAATCTAAAGCAACAAACACAAACCCACTGCTCAATGGCCACAAGACTTTAATCTGTCAACAAAAATTGCTACATTAACCATGACGCTTTTTCACAGAAAGTTCTAACTCAGCTTACATTAGAAATAGACCATGAAGCCTTTCACAGCATTCTCGAACAAGGCCTTCCCTGGTAAATAGAGTCTATGCTCAATTAACCAAGAAGCCTTTCACAGAAATTTCGAACTAGGTTCCCACTGGTGGCGAGTAAGATGAACACCTCAGGAATTCCTACCTATGCCCTATAAACCACCCAAGCTTTTTGAACATTATTTTCACCTGGAGAACATTCTTGCACAGACTCAGACATCCTGCACATACATGGAGCACAGACCTACAACCTACAGCACGTGCAATAAAGCATGTGCACATGCTACGGAATCAGCTTCATGACCTCCAAACGATCTAAATGCAGTTCCATTTGGTATCACTCTGACCTATATGTCAATTGGTTTTATCAACAATTATGCCACAGTCCAATCGGAATTAAAGCACATTGCCATTTACACTAGTGGGGCTCAATAAGTGATTGAGTGTCATTTGTATGTGATGGTAACAGGCCTAACCCTGGGAGGCACTCCGATACAAATGTCCTTTCCTGCTCATAGACTGAAGTCACCAATAAAGAAACTTTTTACAAAATTTCTTCCTGCTCACCCTTTACGTAGACGTCTTGGATCAGTCGGTCTGTGAGAGAACAAAGGCCGCCTCGCTCAGGCCTGACTCCCGTCGACCCTCCTGGCTGGCTCGCCAAATGTGGTGGCTGGATTTCTTCCTTCAACAATAGATCCTGACTGATCTCTTAACCTGATCATATAAACTCGGTTCTCTCTCCTATCTGACTGCTGGTGAGACGCCACAGGAGACTCACACACTGGCCTCAGTAATCACCCACAGGACACAGAGAGTTTGGATCAGAGTTCAATTCATGTAGATTTATTTGTAACCAAGTTTCACAAATAAATCTGAGCTGGGTCCGGAAGTGGAGACAACAACCTCCTCCACATCTGTCTTTCACAACTGCCGAACAAACAAATTGACATATCATGTATACCAGGGGTGCTCAATACGTCGATCGCGATCGACCGACCTGCCGGTCGATCGCGGCGTTGTATGGTAGATCGCATGACATTAAAAATATTGGCCCACCCCCGTGTCACTTTCTCTATAGCGCCAAATTACAGCAGCAGCATGTCATTTCTGTCTCTACGTGTCGCGTTAACAGTCCTCTGCCCGCCGTCTCGCGCGCCGCAGAGCTCCGACGCCGGTTTGCGCGCATCGGGACGGAGCAAAGAAAAAGTCACGAGCTTCCTGCTCACCCTTTACGTAGACGTCTTGGATCGGTCGGTCTGTGAGAGAACAAAGTCCGCCTTGCTCCGGCCTGGCCCCCGTAGACCCTCCTGGCTGGCTTGCCAAATTTTGTGGCTGGATTTCTTTCTTTCTGACGAATCTCTTATTAACCCTCCTGTTGCCTTCGGGTCATTTTGACCCGAATCAATATGACACCCTCCCCCCGCCTTTGGGTCATTTTGACCCGATTCAATGTTTCACCCTCCTGTTACCTTTATATTTACTAACATATTTTACCCTTTGGGTTCAATTTGACGCCAGCAATTAAAACCTCCAGAAAATTATTAGAATTAATATTGTTTTCCAAGTTTAAGTGTGAGGCACTTTATGTTTGTTTGTTGACTACCGAAAGAACACCGACATTAAACATTGAATGGGGTCAAATTAATCCTAAGGCGGGGGGAGGGTGTAATATTGATTCGGGTCAAAATGACCCTAAGGCAACACAAGGGTTAAGACGTAACCTGGTGCATATCATTTGTATCTATCTCCTATCTGACTGCCCCCTCATCACTGTTGTTATCTTGAAAAGATATTCAGTGCAAACCAGGTTGATTGCAGCCACAAGCTGTACATTTTTTTACCAAATGTTAGTTATTTTTTGCTAAGATATAACTGTATTTGTATTATAATAAAGTGATTGAAAACGTTAAGTATTTGTTTGTCTGATGGAGCAATCTGGTTTAATTACCAAATTAATGTACAAATCTGCTATACAGACCTTCATGGATTTGCATTTGTCTCATATTTGATATATTTTTAAGTGTCCTCTTATCTTTTCCTCAACCAGTACATTTTAATGGTAAAAAAAAGTTGCATAGAATTCAAATGTGTTCAGTTAATTTATTATCCAATCCAAGTCCAGCTTTATATGAGAAATTGCCAACATTTTCACACTTGGCTTGTGATTTCAAAAAGTAAACTTCTTTCTTAACTATTTATTAGAAAATGTTTAAGAAAATGTGCTTGATGAGATGCCCAGACACAAACAAACTCCCAAAAGATATAAACATAAGGACAATGCCAAATCATAAACAAACATAAAACACTCTGGTTCTTTGTATTTCATACTTTTATAAGTTAAATATCGTACATCACATTCAAACACTGGATATTCAAATGCAGACGGCAGAGCAGTCACAGTATGCAGCAGTGT
Organism: Pseudoliparis swirei; assembly: GCF_029220125.1. Lineage (NCBI taxonomy): Eukaryota > Metazoa > Chordata > Actinopteri > Perciformes > Liparidae > Pseudoliparis > Pseudoliparis swirei. Next base: position 21,275,378 of record NC_079388.1, on the reverse strand, counting down.
CCAGATTCAAGACATGCCTTGCAATGCCATCAGATATAAGGAACTGAAATATGGATATTGAGTATTTCATTTGACAGCTGTTCATGTTGTTGTATCCACACAGGCTGTGGCTCACTTGGTTCTTAGTCAACGTTAACATGATTTAGTGATATGCAAGTTCATCAGTGCATAATATCACAGCGTTATCATAATATCAGTGTATTATTTGTAAAGGAAATACATCACAATTACAGCATCCTAATAGTTAATAAGCATACAATAGATAATCAGACATGCATGTTAAATAATGACAATGAATTAAAATCCTTGAGCCTCTTCATTAATCATGATGTGTAAAGCGTCTACACGTTTTAATATTTAGTCTCTTGTTCCACTCCACTTGTTAAATACAAATAACTGCTGTAACAATTGAGACGACCAAAAGGAAACTTGTTTTGGTGATGACTGCAGAGGAAGAAGCATTTGCTGCTGCTGCTGTTGCTGCTGCTGCTGCTGCTGCTGCTGCTGCTGCTTTTGTTGCTGCTGCTGCTGCTTTTGTTGCTGCTGTTGCTGCAGCTGCTGCTGCTTCTGTTGCTGCTGACGCTGATGCAGCTGGTGCTGCTGCTTCTGCTGCTGATGCTACTGCTGCCTGTGCTGCTGTTGCTGCGGTTGTTGCTGCTGCTGCTGCTGTTGCTGCTTCTGCTGCTGCTAGTGCTGCTGCTGCTGGTGTTGATGCTGCTGCTGCTGCTTTTGCTTTTGCTGCAGCAGCTGTAGCTGCTGCTGCTGCTGTTGCTGCCGCTGCTGCGGATGCTGATGCTGCTGCTGCTGCTAATGGTGCTGCTGCTGCTGCTGCTGCTGCTTCTGCTGCGGTTGCTGCTGATGCTGCTGTTGCTGCTGCTGTTGCTGCTGCTGTTCTTGCAGCAGCTGCTGCTTCTGCTACTGCTGTTGCTGCTGCGACTGCTGCAACAGGGGCTGCTGCTACTGCTACTCCTGCTGTTGATAATGCTATTTCTGTTGTTGCTGCTGCTGCTGCTGCTGCTTCTGCTGCCGCTGTCGCTGCTGCTGCAGCTCCCGATGCCGCTGCTACTACTGCTGGTGCAGCTTTTGCTGCTGCTGTTGCTGTTGCTGCTGCTGCTGAAGCTGCTGCTGCTGATGATGCTGCTGCTGCTGCTGAAGCTGCTGCTGCTGTTGCTGCTGCTGCTGCCGCTGCTGCTGTAGTTGTTGGTGCAGCCGTGGTTGTTGCGCTCTGTATGTTGCCTGATGCTGTTCAGCAATGTAATGGTTGAAATATTAAAACCTTTCGAATATTGATTCTTTATTTTAACATATTTACAGCATTTCCTTTTGTGAATCAATCAATGAAACTTACCAACACACAGAAGTAGGATGATACAGATCTTCATCCTCATGATCATGGGAAGTTGCTTTTCTGGTAAATGAATAAAAAGCAGGCTTTTGTTAGTTTAAGTTTAGTAATGCCATTTAAATAATCTTTAAGATCTGTAATTAAACTATTACGAACTGATATTGACAAGCATTAGTCTAAATCTCTGATTTACCAACATATCATGTCATCAGTACCAGAATGTTTTAAATGGTGTTATTAGTTTCACGACTTGATTTTATTATCTTTACTACAATGATACTTTGTCATCTGTTAAAACTACTACCATTGTCATAGATTAATCATAAAACAGACTTCTTTGTCAATCAATACACTTTTAAGTTCAAATATACCTGTGAAATATAAACATATTACACATTTCTAGCTGGACACACACCATATTTAAACCATTAATTGCAGTACAGATACCTCTAACACCAGTGATAATGAACACATCTATTATGTTATGATGTTAGAACTGAAGAAAGGCAGAAAACACAACTTACAGTCATTTAAATTCTAATAAAAGTCAAACTTACAGCGTTTCTCTGGTTGATGCTCAGCTGTCTGCTGGTTGCAGTTTGTCGTCCTCACTGAGCCGATTGAACCTTTTATACGCACAAAGCAGGTACGATGACATCATGTCACGAGCAATGACAGTGATGCTCTTTGTTTTTTAAGGTGTGGAAATAATATCTATTTTTACAGCATGTAGAATGCTGTTGAATTACATTCTTTCCAGAAATGACGCGGTTATCTTTTCTTCTGCAGATGATAATAATTAGTTTTGATTTCCTGTCTATGTGTACAGATTGTAAAGCACTCCGAGACAAATTTGTAATTTGTGAAATTGGGCTATACAAATAAACTGAATTGAATTGAATTGAATTGGCCAGATGTCAAGAACCTTTCGTCACTCTGCCGCTACGTCTTCTTTAGTGTGTCTATGTGTGGCAGCACCAACCCTTCAGGAGGATGGAGGAACCCTCGTGAGAACCAGCACAACCTTCAGAGTGGTGTTCACGTTGCTGTAATTGGTCTGAGTCACACCAACAGGAAATAAAATCAAGTCTGTTGAGCTTGCTACTCAGGATTTGTTTCTGATATTGAATATTTGTGGCAGCAATATTATTCGTGGAAAATAAGCGTAACAATCCTGAAACACAGGAGTTAACGATCATGTTTAAAAGACTTCACCACTGTTCCCGAATTTCCTAAATGAATCACTTCAATCACGACAAAGATAATGCACACAAAGAATTCTGAATGTCATCCTCTCGCTTTGTGTAGTTTTTCCTTTTACTCTACAAAGTACACACTCGAGGGGAAATCACTCTTTCAAACATGATTCAAACGGTTGTTCCTGATTCTACTCATACAACCAACTCACCATCAGCAATGCGTTGCCACAGTCGTCTACGTTTGGCCACTGATGGCTACACTATACATAAATAACTAAACTCCATTGTGACATCAGAGAGGGCGAGTGGTGATGAGGTCAGTTGCTGCCTCTTGGAGGCTCAACACTGTTGGTGGTTGTGGCAGCTGTCCCCAATCTGGCCTCGGCTGCTGGCTGGTTGGTAATCAGTCAGCTGCTCTGACTGATTGGCAATCAGTCAGCAGCCGATGCTGCTTGTATAAGAGGGCAGCAGAGCTGGAGGGAGGGAGGGAAGTGAGCAGAGGCACAGTGTTGCGGTCTGCTCGGTGTTGTGTGTTTTGTTAAATAAAAGGATGCTATCCAACGGAACCTCGCGGCTGTCTGGCTATCCTTGGTGCTTGGGGGGGGAAACCCACGGGTGACGGCCAGAAACCCGTCACAGTGGTGAACTGAACTTCCACTAACATGTATTAAAATGAGTAGCTCCAGAGAAATGATCCTTCCCACAACAATATGAAATATGTTGTAGCATTGGGCATCTTCTTTTTCAGTTCTAAAGGAAGGTCTAAAGAAACGTCAACGTCAGATTCATGACGTGTTCCGGAGCCACAGAGTTGTACGTTCTTTCAGTGATGATTCATCTTATCATCTCAATGTAATAATTACCATATGCCAATCCCCATAAAATACATGTATGAATGAGTTGGTGTTCACACCCTCAAACTGAATAGACAAGTTCAGCAAGTCAGTATTTTTGTCATGACTACTTTCAAACATAACAAATATTATTTGGTAAAAGACCTCAACCAATCATGTCATTCAGTAGCGACGGTAACCTTTATTACTCCAGACCCACTCCTTCCATTCCACAATAAAAGACCCATGCATGTTTCATGGAAAAATTAAATCAATGAAATAGCTCACAGCAGCTCAGGCTCTCCTGATTAGCTTTTGAGCATCGAGGTATTGATGACTGAGGTATCGATCAACTGTGATGACATCAGCACATGCCATGTGTAAGTAGGCATGTAGTTGCCGTATAAATCTTTCATGTGGAGAAATCGTCTACACATTGTGAAAATAAGAATAAGAATAAGAAATAATAGGTGAAATTTAAAAAAAAATTCACAAGATTCTGTTGCTCCTCTTCTCTCTGGCGACATCACATACTCTGAGCTGCGCAATAAACAACATTTGTAAAGTCAGACACGGTCATGAAATGATTTCCAAACTTTAAAAAGTATTTAATTTAAACTGCTTGCTATCAAAATGCTAATTTGGCCAACATTTAAAACTTTGGCCCCAACGATTCTTTTTTTGTTGCTCTCCTCACGGCGAAAAAAGTCGACGCCTTTTTGTTTTTTTCGGGAAAACGGCCAAGCGAATCTCTTAGATCAATCATGGCACACATTTCCCAATCAGGCCGCACGTTTTGATGTATTTTGACGCATGTGCGTGCAACTTTGAGGGAGGAGTTACGGTGCAAACTTGTTTCCACCGTAAATTCAGCGAGTCAGAAGTGGTCCGAAGAAAAATAATCGGAACAAAAGCACTCAACCAAAGTTTATCAGAAAATCAATAAAATAGTAAAATAATGATTAGTGCTGTTGAAATAGAATATGTATAAAATAAAGTGTCGAGTCATAACAATTGAATATTAATTATGTTGCAAACCACACATTAAGAATGGGATTTTTTTTTTAAACAGCTAATTATGAACTTCTGTCCTGAGCAGAGGGGTTTTTAGTTTGTTGCAACGTGCAACTTCCCCACTAGGAAGCCCCACATCCACACTGCTCCTCTAAGCAGCTCCTGACATGACCTGCACCACACAGATTGTACAACATGGGAGTAACCAGACGAGGCTCAGGGCCGTGTGGGGCTCACAGTGACGGATATCCATTGTTAGAAACAGAATCGGGTCATAGTGATATTTTATGCTCACTTGGACTCTATCACTGAGATAAAGATGAACTAGTTCAGTGTCAAATATATAATTCAATGTAAAAATATATTATAATATATACTAATGCAAAGAATAGAGAGTTGATTATTTTTTATAATTATTTCTTGTATTTCAAATGTGCTCGTTCACACTCTCGCTCACTGGAGGCAGTTTCTACATTCCCCTTTCATTTGTCTCAGTAAAGCTAAATGTAAGCAAGTAACAATCATTAACAACTACCAATATATTATATTATATATTTTATATTATATATACAGCCACATTCTGTAACTACCTGGACTTACAGTTCACTCCGTGCATCATTTACTTTGAGCTAACCTCATTGGTTGTAATCCTGGCTTTCATTGATGAGAGACGTTACTTGTCAGAGTGAGAAAGCCAAAGCAGCAGCCTCCCCAAGGTCCTAGTGCCCGTGGACTACCTCGTTAAGTATGATGATCTGCTCTTGGATTTTAATTTGCAAGGGGAGAAAACCTACAAACCAGAACACACGCACATATGAAGCATGTTAGAGTTGTAAATAATGTGTCCATGTGAGAAACAATAGTTTAATTTATTGTCATCCAAAAGAATAAAACTTTGTTTTTAAAGACAATAATTATTTGGGGGGGGGGGGGGTGAAGCCCCCTTAGAATAGGCATAACGACGCCCCTGTTCACAGTCATGATGAAGCTTATTTTTATCACATACAATAGATGTCAAGTCAATGTTGCCTTTTATACTTTAATCCAGTAAATACTTTACATGACATTTAAACATTGGATATCCAAATATATGTCAGAAGAATAAACATACGGCAAAGTTATTAAATTAGTTTTGTATTTGTAAAGGAAATACATCACAATTACAGCATCCTAATAGTTAATAAGCATACAATAGATAATCAGACATGCATGTTAAATAATGACAATGAATTAAAATCCTTGAGCCTCTTCATTAATCATGATGTGTAAAGCGTCTACACGTTTTAATATTTAGTCTCTTATTCCACTCCACTTGTTAAATACAAATAACTGCTGTAACAATTGAGACGACCAAAAGGAAACTTGTTTTGGTGATGACTGCAGAGGAAGAAGCATTTGCTGCTGCTGCTGTTGCTGCTGCTGTTGCTGCTGTTGCTGCTGCTGCTGCTGCTGCTTCTGTTGCTGGAGCTGATGCTGCAGCTATTGCTGCAGCTGCTGCTGTTGCTGCAGCTGCTGATGCTGATGCTGCTGCTGCTGCTGTTGCTGCTGCTGATGCTGCTGACGCAGCTGCTGTTGCTGCTTCTGCTGCTTCTGTTGCTGCTTCTGCTGCTTCTGTTCCTGCTTCTGCTGCTTCTGTTACTAATGATGTTGATGCTGCTTCTGCTGCTGCTGCTGCTACTGTTGCTTCTGCTGCTGCTGTTGCTGCTGCTGCTTCTGCAGCTGCTGTTGTTGTTGCTGCTTCTTCTGCTGCTAATGAGGATGCTTCTGCTGCTGTTGCTGCTGCTGCTGCTGCTGATGTTGCTGTTGCTGCTGCTGTTGCTGCAGCTGCTGATGCTTCTGCTGCTGCCGTTGCTGCTGCTGCTGCTGTTGCTGCTGCTGCTGCTGCTGCTGCTGTTGCTGATGCTGATGCTGCAGCTTCTGCTGCTTCTGCTGCTGCCTTTGCTGCTGCTGCTGCTACTGTTGCTGCTGTTGCTGCTGTGGTTGCTGCAGCTGTTGCTTCTTCTGCTGCTACTGTTGCTGCTATGGTTGCTGCCACTTCTGCTGTTGATGCTGCTGCTGCTGCTACTGCCGCTTCTGCTGCTGCTGTTGCTGCTTCTACTGCTGATGCTGATGCTACTGCTGCTTCTGCTGCTGCTGCTGTTGATGCTGCTGCTGCTGCTGCTACTGCTGATGCTGCTGCTGATGCTGCTGATGCTGCTGCTGCTGTTGCTGCTGCCGCTGCAGTTGCTTTAGTTGTGGTTGTTGCTTTTGCTGCTTCTGCTGCAGCTGCTGCTGCAGCTGCTGCTGTTGCTGCTTCTGCTGCTTTTGATGTTGATGTTAATGCTGCTGTTGTTGCTGCTGCTGTTGCTGTTGCTGCATCTGCTGCTGCTTTTGCTGCTGTTGCTGCTGCTGCTGCTGCTGCTGATGGTGCTGCTGCTGCTACTACTGCTGCTTCTGCTGCTGCTATTGCTGCTGTTGTTGCTGTTGCTGCTGCTGCCTCTGCTGCTGCTGTTACTGCTGCTTCTGCTGCTGCAGCTATTGTCGCTGCTGTTGCTGCTGCTGTTGCTGCAGCTGCTGTTTCTGCTGCTGCTGTTGCTGCTGCTGCTGATGTTGCTGGTGCTGTTGCTGCTGCTGTTGCTGCTTCTGCGGCCGATGCTGCTGCTACTGCTGCTTCTGCTGTTGATCCTACTGCTGCTGCTGCTGCTGCTGCCGCTGCTTCTGTGGTTGTTGCTGTTGCTGCTGCCGCTGCTTCTGTTGTTGTTGTTGCTGCTGTTGACATTGTTGTTGGCACAGCTGCTGTTGTTGCTGCTGTTGTCATTGTTGTTGGCGTAGCTGATGTTGATGTTGCTGTTGACATTGTTGTTTGCAGAGATGATGTTATTGTTGCTGCTGTTGACATTGTTGTTGGCACAGCTGATGTTGATGTTGCTGCTGTTGATATTGTTGTTGGCACAGCTGATGTTGATGTTGCTGCTGTTGACATTGTTGTTAGCACAGCCGATGTTGCTGCTGCTGTTGACATTGTTGTTGGCACAGCTGATGTTGATGTTGCTGCTGTTGAAATTGTTGTTGGCACAGCTGATGTTGATGTTGCTGCTGTTGACATTGTTGTTTGCGGAGATGATGTTATTGTTGCTGCTGTTGTCATTGTTGTTGGCACAGCTGATGTTGATAGTGCTGCTGTTGACATTGTTGTTGGCACAGCTGATGTTGTTGTTGCTGCTGTTGACATTGTTGTTTGCGGAGATGATGTTATTGTTGCTGCTGTTGTCATTGTTGTTGGCGCAGCTGATGTTGATGTTGCTCCTGTTGACATTGTTGTTGGCGCAGCTGATGTTGCTGCTGTTGTCATTTTTGTTGGCACAGCTGATGTTGATAGTGCTGCTGTTGACATTGTTGTTGGCACAGCTGATGTTGATAGTGCTGCTGTTGTCATTGTTGTTGGCACAGCTGATGTTGCTGCTGTTGTCATTATTGTTGGCACAGCTGATGTTGCTGCTGTTGATATTGTTGTTGGCACAGCTGATGTTGATGTTGCTGCTGTTGTCATTTTTGTTGGCACAGCTGATGTTGATAGTGCTGCTGTTGACATTGTTGTTGGCACAGCTGATGTTGATAGTGCTGCTGTTGTCATTGTTGTTGGCGCAGCTGATGTTGATGCTGTTGTCATTGTTGTTGGCACAGCTAATGTTGATGTTGCTCCTGTTGACATTGTTGTTGGCACAGCTGATGTTGATGTTGCTGCTGTTGTCATTATTGTTGGCACAGCTGATGTTGATGTTGCTGCTGTTGTCATTGTTGTTAGCACAGCTGATGTTGATAGTGCTGCTGTTGTCATTGTTGTTGGCACAGCTGATGTTGCTGCTGTTGTCATTATTGTTGGCACAGCTGATGTTGCTGCTGTTGATATTGTTGTTGGCACAGCTGATGTTGATGTTGCTGATGTTGTCATTGTTGTTGGCACAGCTGATGTTGCTGATGTTGACATTGTTGTTGGCACAGCTGATGTTGCTGCTGTTGTCATTGTGGTTGGCACAGCTGATGTTGATGCTGTTGACATTGTTGTTGGCACAGCTGATGTTGCTGCTGTTGTCATTGTTGTTGGCACAGCTGATGTTGATGTTGCTGCTGTTGTCATTGTTGTTGGCACAGCTGATGTTGATGTTGCTGCTGTTGTCATTGTTGTTGGCAGAGATGATGTTGTTGTTGTTGTTGCTGCTGTTGACATTGTTGTTGGCAGAGCTGATGATGTTGCTGCTGTTGACATTGTTGTTGGCACAGCTGATGTTGATGTTGCTGCTGTTGACATTGTTGTTGGCGGAGATGATGTTGTTGTTGCTGCTGTTGACATTGTTGTTGGCACAGCTGATGTTGATGTTGCTGCTGTTGACATTGTTGGCGGAGATGATGTTGTTGTTGTCATTGTTGTTGGCACAGCTGATGTTGATGTTGTTGCTGTAGTCATTGTTGGCGGAGATGATGTTGTTGTTGCTGCTGTTGACATTGTTGTTGCAGCTGTTGACATTGTTGTTGGTGCAGCTGATGTTGCTGCTGATGTTGTTGCTGTAGTCATTGTTGCTTTTGTTGACATTGTTGTTGGTGCAGCTGATGTTGTTGTATTTCCTGATGTAGTCGTTGTTGTTGATGCTGTTGTCACTGATGTTGGCACAGCTGTTGTTGTTGGTGTGTTTCCTGCTGTAGTCGTTGTTGTTGATGCTGTTGTCACTGATGTTGGCACAGCCGTTGTTGTTGGTGTGTTTCCTGCTGTAGTCGTTGTTGTTGATGCTGTTGTCACTGATGTTGGCGCAGCCGTTGTTGTTGGTGTGTTTCCTGCTGTAGTCATTGTTGTTGATGCTGTTGTCACTGATGTTGGCGCAGCCGTTGTTGTTGGTGTGTTTCCTGCTGTAGTCGTTGTTGTTGATGCTGTTGTCACTGATGTTGGCGCAGCCGTTGTTGGTGTGTTTCCTGCTGTACTCGTTGATGCTGTTGTCACTGATGTTGGCGCAGCCGTTGTTGTTGGTGTGTTTCACATTGCTGATGTTGATGCTGCTGCCGCTGTTGTTGTTGCTGTGTTGATGCTGCTGTCACTGATGTTGGCGCAGCCGTTGTTGTTGGTGTGTTTCCTGCTGTAGTCGTTGTTGTTGATGCTGTTGTCACTGATGTTGGCGCAGCCGTTGTTGTTGGTGTGTTTCCTGCTGTAGTCGTTGTTGTTGATGCTGTTGTCACTGATGTTGGCGCAGCCGTTGTTGGTGTGTTTCCTGCTGTAGTCGTTGATGCTGTTGTCACTGATGTTGGCACAGCCGTTGTTGGTGTGTTTCCTGCTGTAGTCGTTGTTGTTGATGCTGTTGTCACTGATGTTGGCGCAGCCGTTGTTGGTGTGTTTCCTGCTGTAGTCGTTGTTGTTGATGCTGTTGTCACTGATGTTGGCGCAGCCGTTGTTGTTGGTGTGTTTCCTGCTGTAGTCGTTGTTGTTGATGCTGTTGTCACTGATGTTGGCGCAGCCGTTGTTGTTGGTGTGTTTCCTGCTGTAGTCGTTGTTGTTGATGCTGTTGTCACTGATGTTGGCGCAGCCGTTGTTGGTGTGTTTCCTGCTGTAGTCGTTGTTGTTGATGCTGTTGTCACTGATGTTGGCGCAGCCGTTGTTGTTGGTGTGTTTCCTGCTGTAGTCGTTGTTGTTGATGCTGTTGTCACTGATGTTGGCGCCGCTGATGTTTTTGTTGTGTTTCCTGCTGTAGTATTTGTTGCTGTTGTCACTGTTGTTGGTGCAGCTGATGTTGTTGTTGTTGTAGTTACAGTTGTTGTTTGTGTTGTTGCTGTTGTTGTTGTATTCTGTGCGTTGCCTGCTGCAGCAATGTAATGGTTGAATTAGGAAACCTTTCGGATATTTAATCTACATTCAAACATCTTTAAAACAACTTCAACTGTGAATCAATCCATTAAACTTACCAACACACAGAAGTAGGATCATGAAGATCTTCATCTTCATCTTGGGAAGTTGCTTTTCTGTTAAATAAATATAAAAGCAGGCTTTTGTTTGTTTCAGTTTTTATAAATGCCATTTAAATAATGTTTTTGACAATTCATTACATCTTTAACATCTGTAACTAAACTATTACTTTTATGATAATATAATAATAATAATTAGTATTAATTAATATTAATTAATATACTGATATTGACAAGCATTCGTCTAAATCTCTGATTTACCAAAATATCATGTCATCAGTACCAGAATGTTTTAAATGGTGTTATTAGTTTCACGACTTTATTTTATTATCTTTCCTACAATAATATTTGACATCTGTTAACTTGTTGTTTGTAAAGGTCACATGCTGCCAACCAGGCGTGTTGTTGTGTTTCCATAAGTTGTTAATAAATAAAGTATTAAGATAAATACAACTGTGAATTATTAACATATATAACATTTCTAGACGCACAATATTGCATTAATTACACAAGCACTGCCAGTGATAAAGAACAAATGCATAATGTTATAATTGAAAAAGGCAGAAAACACAACTTAAAGTCATTTAAATCAGACAAATATAATAACTGTAAAACTCACAGATGTTATCTGGTTGATGCTCATTGTCCGTTGCTGGTTGCTGTTTGTTGTCCTAACTGAGCAGCTTGAACCTTTTATACACACAAAGCAGGAATGATGACATCAGACCACAAGGACCCGAATGAATGTATTTCTGTGAAGGTGTGGCCCCCCGTCAATACCACATTCATGCCGCCTCCTTCACCGCCTGGAGGAACCTTTTGAGGGACTTTTCAGATATGATCCATGTCCATGTTCCACTTTAATTTGTTGTTTTGATAATAATTATGTTCACGTTAATTTTCCTGACCAGATGTCATGAACCTTTCGTCACTCTGCCGCTACGTCTTCTTTAATGTGTCACCAACCCTTCAGGAGGATGGAGGAACCCTCAGGAGAACCAGCAGAACCTTCAGAGGTTCACGTGGTGCCATTAGTCTGAGTCACACCTTCAGGAGGATGGAGGAACCCTCAGGAGAACCAGCAGAACCTTTAGAGGTTCACGTGGTGTTGTTGGTCTCAGTCACACAGAAGGAAATAAACTGTAAACCATCCAGAGGTGAAGTCCCTCCTCCGGCTCACCATCAGCAACGCGTTGCCATAGGGTCTACATTTGGAGGTCTATGTTTGTGGTCTATGTTTGGGGTCTATGTTTGGAGTCTATGTTTGGGGTCTATGTTTGGAGTCTATGTTTGGAGTCTATGTTTGGGGTCTATGTTTGGCGTCTATGTTTGGAGTCTATGTTTGGAGTCTATGTTTGGGGTCTATGTTTGGAGTCTATGTTTGGCGTCTATGTTTGGAGTCTATGTTTGGAGTCTATGTTTGGGGTCTATGTTTGGAGTCTATGTTTGGGGTCTATGTTTGGGGTCTATGTTTGGAGTCTATGTTTGGAGTCTATGTTTGGGGTCTATGTTTGGAGTCTATGTTTGGGGTCTATGTTTGGTCTATGTTTGGAGTCTATGTTTGGGGTCTATGTTTGGAGTCTATGTTTGGGGTCTATGTTTGGAGTCTATGTTTGGAGTCTATGTTTGGGGTCTATGTTTGGAGTCTATGTTTGGAGTCTATGTTTGGAGTCTATGTTTGGGGTCTATGTTTGGAGTCTATGTTTGGGGTCTATGTTTGGTCTATGTTTGGAGTCTATGTTTGGGGTCTATGTTTGGTCTATGTTTGGAGTCTATGTTTGGGGTCTATGTTTGGAGTCTATGTTTGGGGTCTATGTTTGGAGTCTATGTTTGGGGTCTATGTTTGGGGTCTATGTTTGGAGTCTGTTTGGGGTCTATGTTTGGAGTCTATGTTTGGGGTCTATGGTTGGTCTATGTTTGGAGTCTATGTTTGGGGTCTATGTTTGGAGTCTATGTTTGGAGTCTATGTTTGGGGTCTATGTTTGGGGGTATGGTTTCCACTTATCCTCCTTAACTTCGGAATAGTTTTAAATGCAGGAAAAAGAAAATATACAACATTTTAAGAACGTTTACCAAGAAAACGTCAACTTGTTTCCACGCGTCAGATTAGTTTTTTCTTCTGTTCTCTGCAGAAACTCGTTGGACTCTTTGTATTTGTGCTGCTTCTGTCAGAGTCACTTGTTCTGGTTTCAGATATTGTTCAATAATTTCTACCGCGACATATCAGAGCTTCAGACGAAGCCGTAACCCTCTGCATCATAACTCGCCCCGGGCTGAACCCATCCTCTCTCTTTTTGTGTTTGTCTATTCACTGAAGTCAGTTTGTCTACAGGGTGTGGATCAAAAGCTTCAGGGAGCAAGTTCAAGAGAAACTTCAATATTCAATATATTCAATGTACTTCAATATTCAACCAATCAGATCTAACTTCAGCAACGCACGATTAGTTCCCTGAACGCAAACTTTAAAATAGTTTATTTATGCTTTAGTTGTCAAAGAATATGTATTCTATGGGAAAACAAATGTAATAATCATTATCAGTGAACGCTTTGCCAACACGTTTTCAAACTTTACTTTATTATCTTCTATTATTATAATTTTGTTGCCATCACATTGATGCAAACTATCCATCCCTCCATCCATTTTCATCCACTTAGTCCGGGGTCGGGTCTCAGGGGCAGCAGACCCAGCAGGCTGACCCAGACATCCCTCTCAACTGCAACATTTCTCATTCTGGGGGATCCTGAGGCGTTCAGGCCAGCCGGGAGATATAATCCCTCTGTCCTGGTCTTCCCCGGGGTCACTCTATCTCTAAGGCTGAGCCCTAAAGGAAACTCATCTCCTTACTCTATCTCTAAGGCTGAGCCCTAAAGGAAACTCATCTCCTTACTCTATCTCTAAGGCTGAGCCCTAAAGGAAACTCATCTCCTTACTCTATCTCTAAGGCTCCTACAGAGTAAACTCATCTCCTTACTCTATCTCTAAGGCTCCTACAGAGGAACCTCATCTCCTTACTCTATCTCTAAGGCTGAGCCCTAAAGGAAACTCATCTCCTTACCCTATCTCTAAGGCTCCTACAGAGTAAACTCATCTCCTTACTCTATCTCTAAGGCTGAGCCCTAAAGGAAACTCATCTCCTTACCCTATCTCTAAGGCTGAGCCCTAAAGGAAACTAATCTCCTTACTCTATCTCTAAGGCTCCTACAGAGTAAACTCATCTCCTTACTCTATCTCTAAGGCTCCTACAGAGTAAACTCATCTCCTTACTCTATCTCTAAGGCTCCTACAGAGGAACCTCATCTCCTTACTCTATCTCTAAGGCTCCTACAGAGGAAACTCATCTCCTTACCCTATCTCTAACGCTGAGCCCATCTATCCTACGGAGGAAATTCATTTTGGCCGTTTGTATCCGCAACCTTGTTCTTTCAGTCCTCCGGCTCAGCTCCTCTTCATCAGACGGTGCAGAGCCTGTCTCGCTGCTGCAGCCGCACTGATCCTCCTCCATCTCCCTCCATCTCCCTCCATCTTCCCTTCACTCGTGAACAAGACCCCAAAATACTTGAACTCCTTCGCTTTGGGCACTCTGTCCCCACCTGGAGGATCATTGAACAATAAATGAACCTCCAACAGGGTCATATATATATATATATATATATATATATAAAGTTGAGAAAAAAGTTACGATCTTGCAATTTGTATAGTTTCCAACGAAAAGTCAAAGCTCAGTTTTTTAGCGAAGAACATTTTTTGTGAATTCAATTCAATTCAATTCAGTTTATTTGTATAGCCCAATTTCACAAATTACAAATTTGTCTCGGAGTGCTTTACAATCTGTACACATAGACATCCCTGCCCCAAAACCTCACATCGGACCAGGAAAAACTCCCAAATAACCCTTCAGGGGGAAAAAAAGGGAAGAAACCTGCAGGAGAGAACAGAGGAGGATCCCTCTCCAGGATGGACAGAACAATTGATGTAATGTGTACAGAAGGACAGATTTAGAGTTAAAATACATTCAATGAATATGACAGAGTGTATGAATAGTTCATAGTAGGCATATTCCACGATGGAGACCTCCACGATCCATCAGGCAGATGGAGGTGGGGAGGAGGAGTGGGCGGAGTCTCAACAGTGGGCGGAGTCTCAACAGGACAGTGGCGTAGTCAGGAGCAGGAATTCCACCCAGACGATCCATCAGGCAGATAGGATTTATGCCGTCTCATAGGGTCCGATGACCCCATGAGACGGAAGTCAAAAGGACTCGGGAGAAAGCAGAGTTAGTAACGTGTGATTGAGAGATGAAAATTCATCCTTAAGGAGAGAAAAAGAGGAGATAGGTACTCAGTGCATCCTAACGTCCCCGCAGCTATAAGCCTATAGCAGCATATCAAGGGGCTGGACCAGGCAAACCTGATTCAGCCCTAACTATAAGCTCTGTCAAAGAGGAAGGTCTTAAGTCTACTCTTAAACGAGGTGACTGTGTCTGCCTCCGGACTGAAATTGGAAGCTGGTTCCATAAAAGAGGAGCTTGATAACTAAAGGCTCTGGCTCCCATTCTACTTTTTAAGACTCTAGGAACTACAAGTAGTCCGCATTTAGTGAGCGTAGCTCTAGTGGGCAATATGGTACTACAAGCTCCTTAAGATATGATGGAGCATCACCAATCAAGGCTTTGTACGTTAAGAGAAGAATTTTAAAAGTGATTCTTGATTTTACTGGGAGCCAGTGCAGAGCAGCTAGTGCAGGAGTGATGTGATCTCTTCCTTAGTTTTAGTGAGAACACGAGCTGCAGCATTCTGGATCAACTGGAGGGACCTAAGAGATTTATTAGAGCAGCCTGATAATAAGGAGTTGCAGTAATCCAGTCTCAAGTAACGAACGCGTGAACCAATTTTTCTGCATCTTCTTGAGACAAGATGTGCCTGATTTTTGAAATATTACGTAGATGAAAGAATGCAGTCCTTGAGATTTGCTTTACGTGGAGTTAAAGGACAAGTCCCGATCAAAGATAACGCCAAGATTCTTTACAGTGGTGTTGGATGCCAGGGCAATGCGTCTACAGAATCCACATCACCAGATAATTGATCTCTGAGGTGCTCAGGGCCGATTAAAATTACTTCGGTTTTGTCTGAGTTTAACATCAAGAAGTTGCAGGTCATCCATGTTTTATGTCTTTAAGACATGCTTGAATTTTACCGAGTTGGTTGCTCTCCTCTGGTTTTATCGATAAATATAGTTGAGTATCATCTGCATAACAATGAAAGTTTATGGAGTGTTTCCTGATAATATTGCCCAAAGGAAGCATGTATAAGGTAAATAAAATTGGTCCAAGCACAGAACCTTGTGGAACTCCGTGATTAACGTTGGTGGTTATCGAGGCCATCGTTTACATAAATACAAACTGAGATCGATCTGATAAATAGGATTTAAACCAAATTAGTGCCGTGCCTGAAATGCCAATCGACTGCTCCAGTCTCTGTCACAGGATGTCATGGTCAATGGTGTCGAATGCAGCACTAAGGTCTAACAAGACCAGGACAGAGAGGAGTCCTTTATCTGCTGCCATTAAGAGGTCATTTGTAATTTTCACCAGTGCTGTCTCGGTGCTGTGGTGTTTTCTAAATCCTGATTGAAATTTCTCAAATAAACTATTATGATGTAGAAAGTCGCACAACTGATTTGCGACCACTTTCTCAAGGATCTTGGAGAGGAAGGAGGTTAGAGATCGGTCTGTAGTTAGCCAACACCTCTGGATCCAGAGTGGGCTTCTTCAGGAGAGGTTTAATAACAGCCACCTTGAAGGAGTGTGGTACGTGGCCTGTTAGCAGAGACACATTGATAATATCTAATAGAGAGCCGCCAATTAAAGGCAAAACGTCTTTAAGCAGCCTCGGGATGGGGTCCAAGAGACAGGTAGAGGTGTTCGAAGTAGAAACCGTTGAAGATAATTGGTCACGGTTGATGGGAGAAAAGCCCTCCAAATATACACCAGGGCATACAGCGGTTTCCAAGGCCATTCCACTTGAGGACAGATTGGCACGGGTTATGGGCAAGAGAATATTAATCTTGTCTCTAATAGTTAAAATCTTTTCATTAAAGAAGTTCATAAAGTCATTACCACTGAGGTTTATAGGAATGCTCGGCTCCACAGAGCTGTGACTCTCTGTCAGCCTGGCTACAGTGCTGAAGAGAAACCTGGGGTTGTTTTTATTTTTCTCTATTACTGATGAGTAATAGGCTGCTCTGGCATTACGGAGGGCCTTCTTATATGTTTTAAGACTATCTCGCCAAACTAAGCGGGATTCTTCGAGATTAGTTGAACGCCATATGCTCAAGCTGTGACGCTTGCTTCAGTTTGCGGGTCTGAGGGTTATACCAGGAGCAAACCCCTTCCTCACTGTCTTCTTCTTCAGAGGGGCTATCGAGTCCAGTGTCATTCTCAGAGAGCCTGTGGCACTGTCAACAAGATGATCAATCTGGGACGGACTAAAGTTAGACCAGGAGTCCTCTGTTATATTGAGACGTGGTATCGAATCAAATACAGAAGGAATCGCTTTAAATTTAGCTACAGCACTGTCAGTTAGACATCTGGTGTAGAAACTTTGACTAACGGAGTACACCGTAGTATAAATTCAAAAGTGATGAGGTTGTGGTCTGACAGAAGAGGATTCTGTGGAAGACGTTCAAATGCTCAATGTCAACGCCATAAGTAAGAACAAGATCAAGCGTGTGGCCAAAGCTGTGAGTGGTTTCTGTACTCTCTGACAGAAGCCAATCAAGTCCAACAAGGAGATGAATGCAGCACTAAGGCAATCATTATCAACATCCACATGGATATTAAAATCTCCAACAATAATAACTTTATCGGTTTTAAGAACCAAACTTGATATAAATTCTGAGAATTCAGATATAAACTCTGAATATGGACCTGGTGGCCGGTACAGAATCACAAATCGAATTGGCTGTAGTGTTTTCCAGGTTGGATGTGAAAGACTAAGAACAAGGCTTTCAAATGAGGTGTAGTGTAATTTTGGTTGAGGATTAATTAATAGGCTCGATTCAAAGATGGTTGTTACTCCACCTCCTCGACCCGTGCCTCGAGGAATGTGAGTATTAATATGACTTGGAGGAGTCGATTCATTCAGGCAGACATATTCTTCATGGCTCAGCCAGGTTTCAGTTAGGCAACATAAATCAATGTGATTATCTGATATTAAATCATTTAGTAACACAGCTTTAGATGACAGAGATCGAATATTTAGGAGACCACATTTAATAGACCTATTTTGTTGCACTGCTGAAATAATGGTGTTAACTTGTATAAGGTTATTGTGTACGACCCCTCTTCTGCCTACTTTTGATTTATTTACTTGAAGTGGCCGTGGGACAGACACAGTCTCTACTCTAGAGTCATGGGTTGGTAACTGCTCGAATGGAAGAGCAGAGAAGGGTGTTAAACTACAACTCTGCTCCCGGTTCCTGATCTGAACCCTGGGTTGTCATGGATTAAGTCCGTGATCAACTTGGTCATATTCGCAGAAATGAGACGCGCTCCGTCCAACGTGGGATGAATGCCGCCTCCTCATCAGATCAGGTTTTCCCCAGAAAGTCTTCCAGTTGTCTACGTAGCCCACATTATTCGCTGGGCACCACCGACAGCCAGCGGTTGAAAGACGACATTCGCCATACAATTCGTCTGTCTGCAAATTTGGGAGAGGGCCAGAGAAAATTACGGTGTCCGACAACGCCTTGGCATAAGCACAGACCGATTGCACATTACTTTTAGTGAGTTCCGAGCCGACGGGCTCGGCGCCATTACCACCGCGGTATTACAATCTGACTGTATCTCCGCTTGTCCTTAGCCAGCAGCTTCAAACAAGACTCCACGCCGCCCGCTCTGGCCCCCGGGAGGCACACGACTCTGGTCCGTGGCTTCGCTATTTTCACGTTCCTGACTATAGAGCCCGATAACCACGGTGTGTTCTCAGCGGTGTGTCGCTGAGCAGGAAAACTGGTTCGAAACGTGAAGTGGTTGGCACAGCGGCTTCTGTGTAGACTTACTACTCCTGGAACAGTTACCCAACCTCCGCTGCACGGTTACCACCGGGAACAGCTATCAGCTGACTGTAGCTCCGCCGCCGCCACGGGAGAGGGCGGGCTAACTAGCATAGCTGTCTGAGCTTCGATAGCGCGGAGCCGTGCATCTAACCCACTTAGACCTGCCTCCAACCTAGCAAATAAACTACACTTGTTGCATGTATCGTTATCATTAAGGGAGGCAGGGGGATAACTATACATGAGACACACTGAGCAAGAGGGAGCGGGAGGGAGAGAAGAAGAAGTCATGCTCGCTGTTGAGCTGGCAACCAGAGCTTACCGGAAGAGTGAGATGATGCGTTCAGGAGCAGCTGGGAAAATCAGTGGTAAATATGTTGCTAAAGGCTTTGAGAATAATTGTGATAGTTTCATTAGGTTCTGGAGCAATAACCGCGTGTAGCATCATGCTACCGGGATGAGGATTATTATTTTCCATAATTTGGGAGCAAATCGTTATTTTGAACACATGGACGTGAACACAAGAACATGAACACATGAACGTGAACACAATAACACATGGACCCATGAACACATGAACACATGAACGCAGGGACGTGAACACAAGAACACATGGACACATGAACACAGGGACGTGAACACAAGAACACATGAACACATGAACGCAGGGACGTGAACACAAGAACACATGGACCCGTGACCACATGAACACAGGCACGTGAACACATGAACACATGAACACAGGCACGTGAACACAAGAACACATAAACACAACATGAACACAGGGACGTGAACACAATAACACATGGACCCATGAACACATGAACACAGGCACGTGAACACATGAACGCAGGGACGTGAACACAAGAACACATGGACACATGAACACAGGGACGTGAACACAATAACACATGGACCCATGACCACATGAACACAGGCACGTGAACACATGAACGCAGGGACGTGAACACAAGAACACATGACCACATGAACACAGGCACGTGAACACATGAACACATGAACGCAGGGACGTGAACACAAGAACACATGGACCCGTGACCACATGAACACAAGAACACATAAACACATGAACACAGGCACGTGAACACAAGAACACATGAACACAGGCACGTGAACACAAGAACACATAAACACATGAACACAGGCACGTGAACACAAGAACACATGGACCCGTGAACACATGAACACAGGGACGTGAACACAAGAACACATAAACACATGAACACAGGGATGAACAAGAACACATGAACACAGGGACGTGAACACATGAACACAGGGACGTGAACACAAGAACACAGGGACATGAATACAAGAACACAGGAACACAAGAACACATGAACACATGAACACATGAACACAAGAACACATGAACACAGGGACACATGAACACAAGAACACATGAACACAGGGACGTGAACACAAGAACACATGAACCCATGACCACATGAACACAGGCACGTGAACACATGAACACATGAACGCAGGGACGTGAACACAACACAAGAACACATGAACACAAGAACACATGAACACAGGGACGTGAACACAAGAACACAGGGACATGAACACAAGAACACATGAACACAGGGACGTGAACACAAGAACACATGAACACAGAACACATGAACACAGAACACAAGAACACATGAACACACATGAACACAGGCACGTGAACACAAGAACACATAAACACATGAACACAGGCACGTGAACACAAGAACACATAAACACATGAACACAGGCACGTGAACACAAGAACACATGGACCCATGAACACAGGGACGTGAACACAAGAACACATAAACACATGAACACAGGCACATGAACACAAGAATACATGGACCCATGAACACGTGAACACATGAACACAGGCACATGAACACAGGGATGTGAACACAAGAACACATGGACCCATGAACACAGGGAGTGAACACATGAAGACATGAACACATGGAGCCATGAACACAGGGACGTGAACACATGAACACAGGGACGTGAACACAAGAACACATGAACACAGGGACGTGAACACATGAACACAGGGACGTGAACACAAGAACACCTGAACACATGAACACAGGGACGAGAACACAAGAACACATAAACACAAGAACACAGGGACGTGAACACATAAACACATGAACACAGGGACGTGAACACAAGAACACATGAACACAGGGACGTGAACACAAGAACACATGAACACAGGGACGTGAACACATGAACGTGAACACAAGAACACAGGGACATGAATACAAAAACACAGGAACACAAGAACACATGAACACAGGGACGTGAACACAAGAACACCTGAACACAAGAACACATGAACACAAGAACACATAAACACAAGAACACAGGGACGTGAACACAGGAACACATAAACACATGAACACAGGGACGTGAACACAAGAACACATGAACACAGGGACGTGAACACAAGAATGCAGGGACGTGAACACAAGAACACATGAACACAAGAACACAGGGATGTGAACACATGAACACAGGGACGTGAACACAAGAACACAGGGACGTGAACACATGAACACAGGGACGTGAACACATGAACACAGGGACGTGAACACAAGAACACAGGGACGTGAACACATGAACACAGGGATGTGAACACATGAACACAGGGACCTGAACACATGAACACAGGGATGTGAACACAAGAACACATGAACACAAGAACACAGGGATGTGAACACATGAACACAGGGATGTGAACACATGAACACAGGGACGTGAACACATGAACACAGGGACGTGAACACAAGAACACAGGGACGTGAACACATGAACACAGGGACGTGAACACATGAACACAGGGACGTGAACACAAGAACACAGGGACGTGAACACATGAACACAGGGATGTGAACACATGAACACAGGGACCTGAACACATGAACACAGGGATGTGAACACAAGAACACATGAACACAGGGACGTGAACACATGAACACAGGGACGTGAACACAAGAACACAGGGACATGAACACAAGAACATGAATACAAGAACACAGGAACACAAGAACACATGAACACAGGGACGTGAACACATGAACACAGGGACGTGAACACAAGAACACAGGGACATGAATACAAGAACACAGGAACACAGGGATGTGAACACAAGAACACATGAACACAGGAACACATGAACACATGAACACAGGAACACAAGAACACAGGAACACAGGGACGTGAACACAAAAACACATGAAACATGAACACAAGAACACATGAACACAGGGACGTGAACACAAGAAAACATGAACACAAGAACACATGAACACAGGGACGTGAACACATTAACACAGGGACATGAATACAAGAACACAGGAACACAAGAACACATGAACACAGGGACATGAACACATGAACACATGAACACAAGAACACATGAACACAGGGACGTGAACACAAGAACACATGAACACATGAACACAGGGACGTGAACACAAGAACACATGAACACAGGGACGTGAACACAAGAACACAAGAACACAGGGACATGAACACAAGAACACATGAACACAGGGACGTGAACACAAGAACACATGAACACAGGGACGTGAACACAAGAACACATGAACACATGAACACAGGGACGTGAACACAAGAACACATGAACACATGAACACAAGAACACATGAACACAGGGACGTGAACACAAGAACACAAGAACACATGAACACAGGCACGTGAACACAAGAACACATGAACGCAGGGACATGAACACAAGAACACATGGACACATGAACACAGGGACGTGAACACAAGAACACATGAACACATGAACACATGAACACAGGGACGTGAACACAAGAACACATGAACACAGGGACGTGAACACAAGAACACATGAACACAGGGACGTGAACACAAGAACACATGAACACAGGGATGTGAACACAAGAACACAAGAACACATGAACACAGGGACGTGAACACATTAACACAGGGACATGAACACAGGGACGTGAACACAAGAACACATGAACACAGGGACGTGAACACATGAACACAGGGACGTGAACACAAGAACACATGAACACATGAACACAGGGACGTGAACACAAGAACACATGAACACAGGGACGTGAACACAAGAACACATGAACACAAGAACACATGAACACAAGAACACATGAACACAGGGACGTGAACACATGAACACAGGGACGTGAACACAAGAACACATGAACACAGGGACATGAACACAAGAACACAAGAACACATGAACACAGGGACATGAACACAAGAACACATGAACACAGGGACGTGAACACAAGAACACATGAACACATGAACACAGGGACGTGAACACATGAACACAGGGACGTGAACACAAGAACACATGAACACAAGAACACATGAACACAGGGACGTGAACACAAGAACACATGAACACATGAACACAGGGACATGAACACATGAACACAGGGACGTGAACACAAGAACACAAGAACACAAGAACACATGAACACAAGAACACATGAACACAGGGACGTGAACACAAGAACACATGAACACAGGGACGTGAACACAAGAACACATAAACACATGAACACAGGGACGTGAACACAAGAACACATGAACACAGGGACGTGAACACAAGAACACAAGAACACAAGAACACATGAACACAGGGACGTGAACACAAGAACACAAGAACACATGAACACAAGAACAGAACACAGGACAAGAACACAAGAACACAGAACACATGAACACAGGGACGTGAACACAAGAACACATGAACACAGGGACGTGAACACAAGAACACAAGAACACATGAACACAGGGACGTGAACACAAGAACACAAGAACACATGAACACAGGGACGTGAACACAAGAACACAGGGACGTGAACACAAGAACACATGAACACAGGGACGTGAACACAAGAACACATGAACACAGGGACGTGAACACAAGTACACATGAACACAGGGACGTGAACACAAGAACACATGAACACAAGAACACAGGGACGTGAACACATGAACACAGGGACGTGAACACAAGAACACCTGAACACAAGAACACAAGAACACATGAACACAAGAACACATGAACACAGGGACGTGAACACAAGAACACAAGAACACATGAACACAGGGACGTGAACACAAGAACACATGAACACAGGGACGTGAACACAAGAACACAAGAACACATGAACACAAGAACACATGAACACAAGAACACATGAACACAAGAACACAAGAACACATGAACACAGGGACGTGAACACAAGAACACAAGAACACATGAACACAGGGACGTGAACACAAGAACACATGAACACAGGGACGTGAACACAAGAACACATGAACACAGGGACGTGAACACAAGAACACAAGAACACATGAACACAGGGACGTGAACACAAGAACACATGAACACAGGGACGTGAACACAAGAACACATGAACACAGGGACGTGAACACAAGAACACATGAACACAGGGACGTGAACACATGAACACATGAACACAGGGATGTGAACACATGAACACAAGAACACATGAACACAAGAACACATGAACACAGGGACGTGAACACAAGAACACATGAACGTGAACACAAGAACACATGAACACAGGGACGTGAACACAAGAACATGAACACAGGGACGTGAACACAAGAACACATGAACACAGGGACGTGAACACAAGAACACATGAACACAGGGACGTGAACACAAGAACACAAGAACACAGGGACGTGAACACAAGAACACATGAACACAGGGACGTGAACACAAGAACACATGAACACATGAACACAGGGACGTGAACACATGAACACAAGAACACATGAACACAGGGACGTGAACACAAGAACACATGAACGTGAACACAAGAACACAGGGACGTGAACACAAGAACACATGAACACATGGACATGAACACAAGAACACATGAACACAGGGACGTGAACACAAGTACACATGAACACATGTACCCCTGCATAAGATATGAGGACCAAGAGCAGCGTGTGGGGATCAAAGGTGAAATGCCTCACAGTAAACATAGTAATGGTGGCAGAGAAAACAAAAGCAGGATCAGTTGGGTGGCTCCCATGAACACGAGCTGCAGGTGCTCCTGTTACATAACCGCTCTGTGGACGTCAGTTCTCCTCTAGCAGCGACAACAAAGGACTAGGTGGGGTTCTTCAGCCGACTCCCTGAAACACCGACTGAAGCACTTGTTGTTCACCGGCGGCACAAAACCTGCCGGTCAAGAGTGAGCAGCCGGTGACGGTGACGGGTAATTTATGAAAGAGATCGCCTTCATCTTCATGCTCCATGCCCTTGAATAGAGGAACCACGAGGAGAACACAACCTTCCAAACGTCATCATCTCTGACGGCTGGTCACTCCTCTGAAGGGTTTTAATAATGGAGTTAGGAACCAGTGAGGGACGAGGAAACCAACCAGGAAACCAAGCAGGAAACGAAGGCCTGCAGTTCCTGGAAGTTCTACCGAGGCGCTGACGGACAAAGGAAACTTAAATTACACACATGTAATAATTAACTGGTCATCGAGGAGGTTATTCTATATATAACCCTGAGAGGATACCAACAACGTGATTAATCAGATGTGATTCATGGTCAACAATTGGTTAATTAGCTTCCCAGCATGCCTTGTGTTTAGTTAGACACAGGAAAGAGACTTCGTTGGGTAGGTAGGTGGATAGATAGATGGATAGATCGATGGATGGATAGATGGATAGATGGATAGATAGATGGATAGATAGATGGATGGAGAGATGGATGGATGGATAGATGGATAGATAGATGGATGGATGGATAGATCGATGGATGGATGGATAGATCTATAGATGGATAGATGGATGGATAGATGGATGGATAGATGGATAGATAGGACAGGAAATATTACATTTAAGAATTTTAAAAATAAAGTAAATAAAAATCTTAATAAAAACCCTCCTTGTTGTCACAGTGAGATGACTCGTCACCAATTATCATTTTCATGTTGTTGTTGTTGTCGTGCGGCATGCTGACTTACTGCAACACAACCTTTTGGCACTTACTGGACACCCACACAGAATCACCAAAGGACCAAGATGACGTAACATCCGTTTGGCATGTGGACAGAAGAGTAACAGGAGGGCTGAACGCACACAGGAAACAGACGAGGACGAAGAAGGGTGATGGTGTCAGGTGGTCAGGTGACCAACAGGTGAACCGGACGGGCTGCATTGGCTCCACAGCGCCATCAAGTGGACAACACGTGTACAACAGGCAGAGTGAAGAGAACCAAGACTGGTGTGTGAAGCTTTGACTGTGAGCCTACACAGACATCATGTACTTATTAACATGGTGTCTGTCTCTGTGATACAAAGGTCAAAAGGAATGTGTTGGGCAAACGGTTTGTGATGTGACTGCAACAATGTATTTATTTTATTTTAAAATAACTCGCGCTTCACAAAAATATACAGTGTGTGTGTGTGTGGTGTGTCTGCGTCTGTGTGTGGTGTGTGTGTGTGAGTGTGTCTGTTTGCATGTGTGTGTCTGTGTGCGTGTGTGTGTGTTGGGGTGTGTCTGTGTGTGAGTGTGTATGTGTGTCGTATTTCACTACACAACAAAACGAACAAACATAAATAATGACATAATAAGTGACGTGACGCTTCGTCGGGGTTGCTATGGAGACGACTCTTCACTGATTGAAATCATATGAGGTGACTACATTTTGATTCATTTTGTTTTAGTTACACCTGCGTTGTTTGCGGCTAAGATTGGGTCGCCACAGCAACAACATGAAACATCAAAGGCTTTGTGTCCTGGGCCCAGCAGGTAACAGGAGGATGGGTATGACTTCACGTCGACTCACACGTGTTCATGGAGTCACGCGTAACATTTATTATTTATATTTATTTATACTTATTTATATTCATTTATTATTTATCAAACGTAGCCGATGCGCCGACTCACCGCACTTCAGCACGTCGACCATCACAGGGAAGCATAGTCAAGGTGTTACGTCTATTCCAGAACAACTTGAGAGGGATCTGAATAGTGTGTGAGAAGGGTATAAAAAATAGAAACATGTTACTTCCTGTCGCCACGAGGTGGCGCTATGACTAGAAATGAAAATTATCAAAAGATAAGAGGAGAAAGAAGGATAATCATTCATACAATAAAAGAAAAACAGTGCACGCCTCACCTGTGGACTCACCTGTGGACATTGACAGTAAAGAGTGACACCTAGTGGCAGCAGCAGGGCGCTACAGGAAATTCAGGAATTCAGCTCAATGTACTGCATGGAAACACATTATTAACAGAATTAACTTATCTTTTTAATGCAGCCAGGTTACTTTTTAAGGAGTAGTTAATCTTACTTTAAATGTTAAGTTCATTCAACAAAATTAGAATTCTTATTTTGCGTAGACAACTTACACATCTTTTTTTTAACAGCACACATACAAATACACTATAAAGATCATTCATATTACTATTTCATTTAATTCAAATTTCATAAAAATTTACTAACATCTCTTCTTATATACATTAAATATATACATAAAAGCGGCCCAACATGTAAAACAACATTTGAATACAACATTTAAAGGCCTTTTAAAATACAATTCAAAGAACAAATGGAAATATTTTCTCAGAGCAACTTGTGTCTTCAAAGATCACACAGTCATTATAGATGCAAGGCGAGGGGAAGACCTATTGTAGTGTCCGTGTGTTAGTTTGTAATGACGTATTATGTTGCGTTGGTTAGCTGAAACAAATGTGCAGAACTTGCTGAACCAATTCATGTGACTCACAGGATCGGTTGCTCCAAAAGACTCCAGCCTCCAGCTGTGAAGAAAAGAAAGTCTCTCTACTTAGAGCTCCACATGTCTTACTGTAACAGTTACGGCACATAGATTCTGCATTATGTCAACAATATACAAGTTAAATAACACAACGCACGCCAATATGCTTTATCTGAACACTGACATGTTCATAACTCTTGAACTAGGCAGTAGCTTAAGCTTGATTTTACAGAACAGAGCTACTTCTGCTTACCTTATTTATTGTTATCAACGTACAAAAAATATATTAAGAAATATCATGTATTAGGATCAGGCACGTGCACAGACATTTTGGGGGGCAGGTGCTCAAACCAAAAAAAAGGGCACCCAATGCCAAAAAAAATTGTGACAGAGTTGAAGCATAAGCAGCTTTACACTGATGATGCAATACATCCTCGACCTGCGTCTCCTCTGGGCAGCATCAGACTGCTAGCTTACATTTTCTTTATGAATAAAGATTAATTATTATATAGCAACAACAGTAGGCTACAAGCGTTCTGATTGGCTAATGGGTCGTCATACCAGCCACGTATTGCCCTACTCGCTGGTCTGATACGGATCCGTATTGCCCTCTTACGTCATTTTCAAAATGAGCGATATTGATAGACATCAACAGACATCCCTCTGAACAATACCAGAGGCCTTATGATTTTTTTTTCAGTCTGGCCACGCAAATCCTAGACAAGCCCCTGTTAAATAGAATGGAATAAGAATTCACTCTCTCTCTCCTCTCTCTTTCTTCTCTCTCTCTCTCACTCTCTCTATTCTCTAAACATACGTCAGTAAACAGCTGCAAGGCTTTGAAATCACGGATTTCGTGAGTTTTTGTTTGTTTATTTTTTTAGGAAACGTCGGACCAGTTGTGACGTCATGTTTTCAGCAGCGCTAATGTATTGGTTGATTTATCACAAAACAACGTCAGGGGAGAAACACGTCATGACCTGTTGGTCTGATGCTGCGGGTCAGAGGAGAAGGAGGTGCACCCGTTTGGTGGCGCGAGGAGACCTGCGCAGAGGAGGAGGAGGAGGAGGAGGAGGGAGGGGCGCGGCGGTGGGAGGATGGGGGGGGGGGGAGCGCCGCGGAGCATGTCGGGGCGAAATTCTCTGATAAATGCCCCGTCGGATATTAAAACACATTTGGGGGGACTTGATGACAGAGAGAGTAACTTTTATTCTTAAATACTGATGAATGAAAAAATTGGGCTCCAGCAAAAAGGGCACTTTTCTCATCCAGGGCAAAAGGGCTGGTGCTTGAGCACCACTAGGGCTCTATCTGTGCACGTGCCTGATTAGGATTAGGGTTAGGGTTGGACATGCAACACTAATGTTGGGGTTTATTTCATGTCTCTCTGACTGAGAGTGACACACACCCTGTTTCATCACAATCTCAGAGGCACACACACTCTCTTTCTAACGACCCCACCTGGGAGAGACATACAGATACTATTTTGATGAGAACCTTTATTTCCCCCCCGATGGAAACTCCATCCACACTTATCAGGGGAGGGGCCAAACATACAAAATGGTTGCTGAGGATGGTAGAATAATACAATTTATATCTAGATGTTTCCAATGTACCTAAAACCATAGTTTGAACATGTATTTTTCATTAAAACGAGTGAGTTCTCCTGATTGAACTCTGATCTATGGAGGGGTGAATAACTCCATTCCACTAAGAACTGATTGAATTGGTACAAACTATATTTCTTAGGATTATTTGGTTTCTGACCACTTTTGGATGATTCAACATTCACCGGGTCACATTGACGTGACATAAGTGAAGTGAACATCATTGCTGTGCCGAAGAAACAAACTTAACAGGAGGGTTTTCTACAATAGCAAACTACTGCTATTTAAACTTTGCCCTAAACAATCTTTAATGTCATTCAAAACGATTGACTGCAAGGGTTACTTTGCAAACCGTGTGTAAAATGTATAATTCTTTTCTATTCAACATATTTCGATAAATACAAGCAGAGTAAAAGTATGCTCTTACCTTGGCAACTCCTGATCCAAAAAGGATTTTTCTTTATCCACATTCACAGTAGCAAACTGTGGGGTTGCTTATGGGCTTTTGTAGGGGCAAGCCACCAATCGCCGTCCATCCAACTGTGTGGGGTTACCTATGCGCTTTTGCAGGGACTTGATATTTCAAGTACACCAAACACTTAAGTTAAACTGACTTAGGGAAATGAGTTGAATGAACTAAAACCTCAAATCCTTTTTTACAGTGTAGAGAGAGAAGATAGTGTCGCGCTTATAGTTAGGGCTGATTCAGGTTCACCTGGTCCAGCCGCTAGAGATGCTGCTATAGGCTGAGAGGCTGCTGGGGGACGTTTAGGATACACTGAGCACCTATCTCCTCTCCTCCCTCTACTTATGGATGAATTTACATCTCTCCATTGCACATTATTAATGTCCCTCCCCCTCCTCTCTACCTCCATCCGTTTCACTGATTGCGATCCATGCCAACTAGTAACTATTTATACACCCTGTCATATTCATTAAATGTGTTTTGTAACTCAGTACTCAGGTCACATGACATCTATTGTTCACCTGGTCACATGACATCTATTGTTCATCTGGTCACATGACATCTATTGTTCATCTGGTCACATGACATCTATTGTTCATCTGGTCACATGACATCTATTGTTCATCTGGTCACATGACATCTATTGATCATCTGGTCACATGACATCTATTGTTCATCTGGTCACATGACATCTATTGTTCACCTGGTCACATGACATCTATTGTTCATCTGGTCACATGACATCTATTGTTCATCTGGTCACATGACATCTATTGTTCATCTGGTCACATGACATCTATTGTTCACCTGGTCACATGACATCTATTGTTCATCTGGTCACATGACATCTATTGTTCATCTGGTCACATGACATCTATTGTTCATCTGGTCACATGACATCTATTGTTCACCTGGTCACATGACATCTATTGTTCATCTGGTCACATGACATCTATTGTTCACCTGGTCACATGACATCTATTGTTCATCTGGTCACATGACATCTATTGTTCATCTGGTCACATGACATCTATTGTTCATCTGGTCACATGACATCTATTGTTCACCTGGTCACATGACATCTATTGTTCATCTAGTCACATGTCATCTATTGTTCATCTGGTCACATGTCATCTATTGTTCATCTGGTCACATGACATCTATTGTTCATCTGGTCACATGACATCTATTGTTCATCTGGTCACATGACATCTATTGTTCATCTGGTCACATGACATCTATTGTTCATCTGGTCACATGACATCTATTGTTCATCTGGTCACATGACATCTATTGTTCATCTGGTCACATGACATCTATTGTTCATCTGGTCACATGACATCTATTGTTCATCTGGTCACATGACATCTATTGTTCACCTGGTCACATGACATCTATTGTTCATCTGGTCACATGACATCTATTGTTCACCTGGTCACATGACATCTATTGTTCATCTGGTCTCATGACATCTATTGTTCATCTGGTCACATGACATCTATTGTTCATCTGGTCACATGACATCTATTGTTCATCTGGTCACATGACATCTATTGTTCATCTGGTCACATGACATCTATTGTTCATCTGGTCACATGACATCTATTGTTCATCTGGTCACATGACATCTATTGTTCATCTGGTCACATGACATCTATTGTTCACCTGGTCACATGACATCTATTGTTCATCTGGTCACATGACATCTATTGTTCATCTGGTCACATGACATCTATTGTTCACCTGGTCACATGACATCTATTGTTCATCTGGTCACATGACATCTATTGTTCATCTGGTCACATGACATCTATTGTTCATCTGGTCACATGTCATCTATTGTTCATCTGGTCACATGACATCTATTGTTCATCTGGTCACATGACATCTATTGTTCACCTGGTCACATGACATCTATTGTTCATCTAGTCACATGACATCTATTGTTCATCTGGTCACATGACATCTATTGTTCATCTGGTCACATGACATCTATTGTTCATCTGGTCACATGACATCTATTGTTCATCTGGTCTCATGACATCTATTGTTCACCTGGTCACATGACATCTATTGTTCATCTGGTCACATGACATCTATTGTTCATCTGGTCTCATGACATCTATTGTTCACCTGGTCACATGACATCTATTGTTCATCTGGTCTCATGACATCTATTGTTCATCTGGTCACATGACATCTATTGTTCATCTGGTCTCATGACATCTATTGTTCATCTGGTCTCATGACATCTATTGTTCATCTGGTCACATGACATCTATTGTTCATCTGGTCTCATGACATCTATTGTTCATCTGGTCACATGACATCTATTGTTCATCTGGTCACATGACATCTATTGTTCATCTGGTCTCATGACATCTATTGTTCATCTGGTCACATGACATCTATTGTTCATCTGGTCTCATGGCATCTATTGTTCCTCCGCTGTTTCTTACCTTTTTTTCCCCTGAACAGTTTTTTTCTATTTCTTGGGAGTTTTTCCTGATCCGATGTGAGGTCAAAGGTCAGGGATGTCTATGTGTACAGATTGTAAAGCCCTCTGAGGGGAGTTTGTAATTTATGATTTTGGGCAATATAAAATAAACTGAATTGAACTGAATTGAATTGTAACATCGGCAGTGAGACGAACAGGAAGGACGGCAGTGAGACAGGTTAATTTCATCTAACAACAGTGAACCAGTCAAACCTGTGGTCACCAGGTGGCGCTGCAGGAGAACCAAAGATCTGCTGACAACCTAAAATGTGATGAGAAAATGAAACAAATATACATATAACATTCACACAACATTCACACAGCATTCAGAGCATCATGTATGATTAAAATTTATCTATTTCATATTATATAATTATGAATAATGATAGAATTTGATTTTTTTATTTCTGCACCATGATGGCTCCCTGGCTTCACTGCCATGGTCCCAGCCCCCCCCCCAGACCCCCCCAACCAACCATGGCCTTTCCTGTTTGACCTCCCGTGTCGATGCTTCTCGTGGAGGTGTCGCCAACGTCACAAACCAAATGACGGCGTGACGCTGTTGCATAATTCATATGCAGCAAGTGTGAACATCTAAGAGAGGCATCATGAGGGGAACAAGCCTTCAGAACATCATGAGGGGAACAAGCCTTCAGAACATAGGGAGGGGAACATCATGAGGGGAACAAGCCTTCAGAACATCAGGAGGGGAACAAGCCTTCAGAACATAGGGAGGAACAAGCCTTCAGAACATCATGAGGGGAACAAGCCTTCAGAACATCATGAGGGGAACAAGCCTTCAGAACATCATGAGGGGAACAAGCCTTCAGAACATAGGGAGGGGAACAAGCCTTCAGAACATCATGAGGGGAACAAGCCTTCAGAACGTCAGGAGGGGAACATCATGAGGGGAACAAGCCTTCAGAACATCAGGAGGGGAACAAGCCTTCAGAACATCAGGAGGGGAACAAGCCTTCAGAACATAGGGAGGGGAACAAGCCTTCAGAACATCATGAGGGGAACAAGCCTTCAGAACATCAGGAGGGGAACAAGCCTTCAGAACATCAGGAGGGGAACAAGCCTTCAGAACATCAGGAGGGGAACAAGCCTTCAGAACGTCAGGAGGGGAACAAGCCTTCAGAACGTCAGGAGGGGAACAAGCCTTCAGAACGTCAGGAGAGGAACACGCCTTCAGAACGCCAGAGGGGAACAGCCGTCAGGGAACAGCCTTCAGAACGCTCAGGAGGGGAACAAGCCTTCAGAACATCAGGAGGGAACAAGCCTTCAGAACGCCAGGAGGGAACAAGCCTTCAGAACGTCAGGAGGGAACACGCCTTCAGAACGTCAGGAGGGGAACAAGCCTTCAGAACATCAGGAGGGGAACACGCCTTCAGAACGTCAGGAGGGGAACACGCCTTCAGAACGTCAGGAGGGGAACACGCCTTCAGAACGTCAGGAGGGGAACAAGCCTTCAGAACGTCAGGAGGGGAACAAGCCTTCAGAACGTCAGGAGGGGAACACGCCTTCAGAACGTCAGGAGGGGAACACGCCTTCAGAACGTCAGGAGGGGAACACGCCTTCAGAACGTCAGGAGGGGAACAAGCCTTCAGAACGTCAGGAGGGGAACAAGAGGAGTAATGTGATGCCCTGACCTCTTGTTCTGGTTGCTGTGCATGAGCACGTGCACTTAAATTAAACAACACAAAGATTCAACATTCTCTCTTCGTAATGCACCGTAACTCTAACCAATCTATTAGTATGTAATCCACGTCATCGTGAACCATAATAGAAGGATAAAAATACAGGCAGCAGAATTAATAATAAAGACGTATGATTATTACTGCTCTTAGAAGCAGTGGATCACACCCTGTTTCAAAGTCTTGAGTCCATTATGTATCGCACAATGTGTGAACAAGCCTTCAGAACGTCAGGAGGGGAACCTCAACATGAACACCGTCACAGAGAGCCGGTCCGCAACGCAGACGCGGCGTTTGACTCTCACACTTCATCGTTTATCAGACGACTTAAGTTCTTCTTCACAGGATGTGTGAAAGTATGAGACGTGATCCATGAACAATAGATTAACGAGCAGCACCAGGGAGTGGAGCACACGTCTCATGGATCATTACTTCCTCTTGTCTTTCTTAGACTTTTGAATGTGATGCCCTGACCTCTTGGTCTGGTTGTAGCTGGTGTGCATGAGCATGTGCACTTAAATTGGACCTGACTGGGTCTGATGCCATGGCCCTGCTGATGCCTCGCCCGATCCTCCTCTCTACCCTCATCTGATGGATCATGGAGGTCTGGATCATGGTCCATGCCTACAACCAACTATTCATACACAGACAGAGTGGATGAATGGTTGGTAGTCGGCTTATTCCACGATCCAGACTTCCATGGCTTAAGTACATGTTATAAATAATATGCATTGAGGGAATGGACGGAGGCTGCACATTCATTGAATATGATGTTATAAATAATATATCAATATGTTTGTTCTGGGGTTGGGAAAGACAGATGTCTTTAATACCGGACTCAGCCCAGGTTTCTTGGTGAAACTTGGTTACAAATAAATCTACGTGAATTGAACTCTGATCCAAACTCTCTGTCCTGTAGGTGATTACTGAGGCCAGTGTGTGAGTCTCCTGTGGCGTCTCACCAGCAGTCAGATAGGAGAGAGATACGAGTTTATATGATCAGGTTAAGACATTATTCAGAATCCATCAAAAAGAAAGAAATCCAGTCACCACATTGATCAGCAGTAGATCTATTTATGTTTTCCGACAAAAGTTAATCAACTCAAGCCACTCTCCACTTGTTAGCTGCATGTGTCTTTTTTTAGAATAAAGTTTGGTTTCTGCTAGTCCCGCCCCCCCCGTGGGTTGTTGTCTTCATACTTCCTGTTTGATGATGACGTGGATTACATATAAATAGATGACAAGTGACACTGTCACTAGTCATCCTTTAATTGATCCGGATACATTGTGCGATACATAATGGACTCAAGACTTTGAAACAGGGTGTGATCCACTGCTTCTAAGAGCAGTAATAATCATACGTCTTTATTATTAATTCTGCTGCCTGTATTTTTATCCTTCTATTATGGTTCACGATGACGTGGATTACATACTAATAGATTGGTTAGAGTTACGGTGCATTTCGAAGAGAGAATGTTGAATCTTTGTGTTGTTTAATTTAAGGCGTGCTCATGCACAGCAACCAGAACATTTCCCCTCCTGGCATCATTAAGGCTTGTTCCTCCTGACGTTCTGAAGAAGCTTGTTCCTCCTGACGTTCTGAAGGCTTGTTCCTCCTGATGTTCTGAAGGCTTGTTCCTCCTGACGTTCTGAAGGCGTGTTCCTCCTGACGTTCTGAAGGCTTGTTCCCTCCTGACGTTCTGAAGGCTTGTTCCTCCTGACGTTCTGAAGGCGTGTTCCCTCCTGACGTTCTCTGAAGGCTTGTTCCTCCTGACGTTCTGAAGGCTTGTTCCCTCCTGACGTTCTGAAGGCTTGTTCCTCCTGACGTTCTGAAGGCTTGTTCCCCTCTGATGTTCTGAAGGCTTGTTCCTCCTGACGTTCTGAAGGCTTGTTCCCTCCTGACGTTCTGAAGGCTTGTTCCCTACTGACGTTCTGAAGGCTTGTTCCTCCTGACGTTCTGAAGGCTTGTTCCCCTCCTGACGTTCTGAAGGCTTGTTCCCCTCCTGACGTTCTGAAGGCTTGTTCCCCTCCTGACGTTCTGAAGGCTTGTTCCCCTCCTGATGTTCTGAAGGCTTGTTCTGTTAAGAGAGATGCGTACGTGAACCGATTCGGTCGCCTCGGGTGGGAGACGGAAAGAAAAGTCACGCCGCAGTCTTCTCGTGTAGGGAAACCGGGGGAGGAGAGGAGCGGGGAGGAACGAGACGGGAGAGGAGAGATGGAGAGGAGGGGGAAAGGTTTGAGGTGCGAGTCGGCTCACACCGGGTACTTTATTGAGGGAAATAATCATGCTCTACGGACAGACGTGTAGCAAACTGTCGTAAAAGCACGTCGGCGGCGCCCAGGTGCAGCGCGTCACCGCGCGCTGCTAACCTGTCGCACTGGAGAGGACACGGGTCCACGGGTCACGATGCCCGACCTCTCTTCTGACGATCGCCCCGGTCACGGTATCCTCGCCTTTTAGGGGGGAGAGGAAACTCGGCGAGGCGGCCGAGTTAAGGGGGAGAGGAGGCGGAGATCAGTAACTCTTCAGTATATGATTCTGCGATCGTTCGGGCCTGATGAATGACGCGTGCACATAGACAGTGGTAGCTGTTATTCTCGGCACGCGGCACCCCGGATGATGTCAGATCGATCTCCGCGGAGAGAAATGCTGGGTATTTAATTATCTAGTCTCCTCCCAAACACGCTCGAGGGTACAAGGCTCGTAGAGCGGCTGGCGGGACACTTATTAATATTCTTATTCTTAGGACAAACTCCGCGACGAGGACTCAAGTGTTACGAGTCCCTCTCTTGGTCCCGGAGCCAACCACGGCTCGGCCGAGAGACGGAGGTCTACCAGCTGCAGCGATTTCTCTCGTCAGTACAAAATGTCAGTGGGGGTGTGAGGATCAGAATGGTCCCTGGGGGACTGAGGTCAGTAGGGGTAGCCGTGCAGACTCACCTCGGAGGCTGCGGGGTCCGCTCTCGGGTCTCCGCCTTCCGTCTCCTCGGGTGGGTCGACAGGTGAAGAAATAGGTCTCACAAACAAAGTAGGTCCACAAACCGAATGTAAAGTTTAAGACTGCAAGGCAGCCAAGTATTTTATTCAAAAAAAGAAAGAAGAAAGAAACAAAGTACAATTACAAGTCAGTTCCCTCACGGAAGCCTGACGCTAAAACACACCCACTAAAAACCTCTTTTTTCTTCTGCCTCAAAAACTCTCTTTCTTCAGCCTGTCCGTCACCTTTATACCCTCGGCTCCTCCCACTTTTACCGGATATCCGTCCCTCTTTGGGGTGCTGATGGGGGGTTCATCCCCCCCCCCCTCTCTTCCTGAGAGGTTCTGGAGAGACTCTCTGTCCCACATCAAAGAGGGGGACCGTTGTCTTAGCTGGTTTAGATGAGCTCGGTCACCTCGGTGACCTGTCTCCGGGTGTCTCCTCTTATCTCTCAGGCACTTAGGGTACCCTCTTTATGATCCTTTCAGACTTGGTGAGACTTCCCGATGCCAGTGACATCAAACACACTCTAACCGGGGGTCAGGATACAGAACATATTGGGAGACATATATTACATTATCATATCAAAGACCATTGATCTACAGGCAGGTTAACACACATGAATCCAGGCTGGTGTTTATTCACTCCGTAGTAACATCCTCTTGAGCCCATATGGTGCGGATATGAGCTCCGGACCCACAATCAACCAGGTCTTCATTTGAATATCACCCGAGGTGCAATGTTTACATCTGGTGTCGGCGTGGGGCCCCTGAGTGAGTTCAGACAGAGGGTTACTGGTTGTAAACGCCTAAGATGACCACTCAGGACCCGTGTTCTGTCACACCTGGCCCTCTGCTTATCGTCCCAGCGATGGCCTCGATGCTTTCATCTGATCTTACAGCCACTCTCCCTGTCGGCCTGATGGATTCCTTGTTGCTTTCCTGTTGTTGTAGTCTAATGGAACTGGGGTCCCCTTTGATCTGTTTTATTACTCACATTCCGCATTCGCTTTTCCCCGGCCTGGTCTACGGCTCCTCTTGCTAATCTCAGAAAAATTCGCATTTATTTGTCCCACTTCTAACAGTTCCCCTCCTGACGTTCTGAAGGCTTGTTCCCCTCCTGACGTTCTGAAGGCTTGTTCCCCTCCTGACGTTCTGAAGGCTTGTTCCCCTCCTGACGTTCTGAAGGCGTGTTCCCCTCCTGACGTTCTGAAGGCTTGTTCCCCTCCTGACGTTCTGTCCTGACGTTCTGAAGGCTTGTTCCCCTCCTGACGTTCTGAAGGCGTGTTCCCCTCCTGACGTTCTGAAGGCTTGTTCCCCTCCTGACGTTCTGAAGGCTTGTTCCCCTCCTGATGTTCTGAAGGCTTGTTCCCCTCCTGATGTTCTGAAGGCGTGTTCCTCTCCTGACGTTCTGAAGGCTTGTTCACGTTCTGAAGGCGTGTTCCCCTCCTGACGTTCTGAAGGCTTGTTCCCCTCCTGACGTTCTGAAGGCTTGTTCCCCTCCTGACGTTCTGAAGGCTTGTTCCTCTCCTGATGTTCTGAAGGCTTGTTCCCCTTCTGACGTTCTGAAGGCTCTGTTCCCTTCCTGACGCCTTCATGAGGAACCTCAATGTCTTTTCCGGGCCGACCGTTTACAGCTGGGAGGTCAAAGGTCAAACCGGAAAGGCCAGCTATGTGCTGGTGGTTCATGGAGCAGGCTGGGACCATTATGCTGACAACAGGAGCCATTATGGTGCAGAAATCAAACTAAAGCTATGATCTCCATATTCTGGCCTATTTCAGAATTATATAATTATTTTGTGTCTTCCATGTGAGCCTCAATTCATTTCGTAGAAGTTTACAAAATCAACTTTGTCAACTGCTTATTTAATATATTTATGCAGTTGTATGCTTCTAAAATTACATAAGAGGCTCTTTATAATCTATTAACTAGGAAACGTGGAAATAATCATCAATTAACTTTGTATTGCTTTTCTAAAAATGGAAAATAGAAAGTACATCGGACTATAATTATTTAATAATGTTGGATAATCTTCATTTAAAATGTTCAGGTACTTTTTAAGATAATTTCAAGCAGACTAATGATCACCTAAACATGACCTTTAAAATTAAGTGTTACCAGACTCCTGAGAGCTTTTTTCAGGTAAATATCTGAAATAGTTATTTATATTTTGATTAAAAGATTGGTTCTTTTGTACCTGACTGTGAATGCATTATATGATTATGTGGCTGTTTGGGAAAAGACTAAATAGTCCAATTGCAGCTATAAATGTTCTAACTAAGACATTGTTTTATATAAGCACTCACAGAGAAATCCAGCTGCATAACATCGTTGCAACACATCGTGGCTGTCAGTAATCTGGCTGAGAGGAAGCAGCAGTGGGCCGAGAATGGACCCTTGACCGACCCCACAACTGATCCTTTGATAAGTCCCGCCTCTCGAATACAGACTGGCCAATCATAGCGTAGCATTGGCTCATGCGATGCATTCAGATGTTCAGGCCGGTTTAGGGGATACAGGTTCTGTCATAGGATTCGTATACCTGAAGAGGTTGGAAGGAGAAATATTAGGGAGGTAAAATATTAGGTTTAAAGTAAGTTATTACGCCTACATTATAATGGGAAATGTTGGAATATTAAAAACCTCTCAATATAATGTATTCCCATACAACACCAGTGTCAACAATGTACAATGTACATCAGTAAAACTTGCACCGCGGTCACTTTATACTTTAGATACACTTAATACACTTCCATTTATATTTCATTTTCTCATTTCCTTTATTATTTAAATTCTTAAATGTAATATGCACTGCTATTTTATTTTATTGTATTGTATATTTGTAAATTAAAATACTTCAACAAATTTCCCCCTGGGGATGAATAAAGTAAAATAAAATCTGAACTAATAGACCTAATAGAGTGGATGTTTGTATAGTCTAATTTAAATTAATAAACAACAACATCAGCCGTCATAAAGGTTAAACATAGTCACACGGTGTTCTCTCCCACAGATCACATACCAATAGCTGGGTGGAGATGCAATTAGGGCCTTTGTCTCCTCTCTGTAATTGCATCTCTCATACAAAACAATACTTTAAACAACGTGGATCTTCTCAAGCAAATAGTTACTTATTGAAAATGAAATGAAATGTTACGGGAAACGGATATCGGCAACACAGCAGCAAGAAATACCATGAGATTAGTGGACAAAAAAAATGAAACAATCAACAACAGGACAGATTCCACATAATACACAGGGGAAACACATCCATTTGAATAGTGTTTC
Source organism: Pseudoliparis swirei (assembly GCF_029220125.1). Taxonomy (NCBI): domain Eukaryota; kingdom Metazoa; phylum Chordata; class Actinopteri; order Perciformes; family Liparidae; genus Pseudoliparis; species Pseudoliparis swirei. The sequence continues at coordinate 21,235,649 of NC_079388.1, read as the reverse complement.
AATTGTTTTCGCGTTGTGTTGTCGCCCCACGGTGTTTTTGCATTACGTTGTTTTTGCGTTACATTGTTTTTGCGTTATGTTGTGGTGCTACGTTGTTGTGCCACGTTGTCACGTCATGACCTCATGAACTCGTCTTTCTCTCTCAAGAGACAAAGAGGTAGTTAGTGTGCACCTTCTGCATTGTTGTGTGCTCTTTCAATACCATGTTCACGTTCTAAGGGCCAGCCGCTTTTTATTTTCTCATGAAAGAAGTAACATTTTTACATAAATATATAATATACACATGAGGCCAATTGGAAAAAGCCAAATGTTTCCTTCAGACACTTTCTTCCGACTAAAGGACATTCATGTTTCTGTGTGGGGCTTGAAAAGCCTCTGTCCACTAGATGGCGTCAGACCTTTCACAGTTTCACACAATAACCATTAAATGTTTGTGTGACTCCTTTTTTACTCCGAAATGAAAACAAATGAAAACAAAAACACAGACTAGAGGGCTCGGTTCAGAGGGGACTTGAACCCGTCCTCCAAACCTTCATTGTGAGGTCATTGGATTGAATGACGTAAATGTATTTGCATTTGTTGAAATATGAATCGTGTTCAATGTTCACTGATTATTCAGTGTGTATTTGACACGATACATACGCAATGATTCTGTGACTTTGTGTCGACCCTCACGGACCACAGACCTGCGACAACAACATGTCAGACAACATCGCTGCTCAGAGGAGCTTCAGAATGTCTTTAATACAGTGTGTTTGTGTGTGTGTGTGTGTGTGTGTGTGTCAAGAATCCTGTTTAAGTGCGGTGCAACATCTAATATGTTATTAAAAATAAATGAACTATACCACAATACAGGAGGTAGTTTAATGATATGTGTTCATATCTGTTGTCAGGTGTTTAGGGGGCGTGACCTCAACGGGTACACTATGTATGAAACACTGACAAACAAATTCAACCTGCCGCAGGCGAAGCCAAAATAAAATATTTTTTGTATAAATGAAAGAAATCCTGGCCTCAGGAATCTTTTTCTTCACCTCCGGTGGCCTCAGTGAGCACTTTGTTACTATATATACTGTATATACATACATATATACATATACACATACATATATACATATACACATACATATATATATATTAGGGCTGTCAATCGATTTAAAAAAAATTACTAATTAATCGCACATTTTGAAATTCATTAATCGCGATTAAAAGTTATTTTTTTCTTCTTTTTAAAGACCAAACTTCACACAGAGCTGTGTTTTCAAAGAGGCTCCTACATATAAAGTGCCAGCAAGGTATTTAATATCATGGATGATAAATTGTTTCTTCAGTGAAACATCCAGATTAGTAAAAAAAAAAAAGTATATTGAGACCCCATTGGTCCTGTCATCTTTAACATTGAACAGCAGCAGAACCAGTGGCCTTGATAACTGACTGACATTCACATATGTCACGTTAACCCTCTGGAGGCTGGGGGCATTTTATACATTTTACAAAATAAATTAAATTCACCTTTTAAAGTCTTTTGCATATGACACATCCCCACGTGTTATACATCAAACATTCTAGAACAATCTCAGCTCTATATATGAGGCACATTGTCCTCGCGCCATGATCTCTGGCTTCTCTGACTGACAGGCTGCTAATGAGCCTCACCTGTGAGGTGGGAGGTCCTTTGTGATTTACCGAGTGATCATTGGTTGTTTTTTTCGCTAAATGTTGACAGACAAACGGATTGACAAATCATGGTGAAGGTTTCGTGTGACGAGTTCTTTCCGCGCCGCGTCGCCGCGTCACCCCCCCCCCCCCTTCTCTGTGTATCGGAGGGGGAGACGGGAGGAAGGAGCGGAGCAGGAAACCTGACTGATTAATCCAGGAGTTTAAATTTATTTCTGCTCTGTATTTTCGTGGAGAACTCATGTTTTAAAAACGGAAACAGTGTCAAACTGCACTGCCGCTGTTTTACACTCAGGGGAGTGAAACAACTTCAACGCACACCGGAAGTAAACAAAGTTGCGTTAAAATATTTTAGTGCGTTAATCGCGGCCAAATTAATCGCATAGATTAACGCTTTAACGCTGACAGCCCTAATATATATACATACATATATACATATATATATATATATATATATATATATCATGACCACATCCTCCTCCACCACGTCCACCCAGTGGCGGGCCGTCAGGGCCAGCTAGGCCTTCTCTGCTGGCCTAAACATCATCAGAATATATTTTTTTTTCTAAATATATTTTCCCACAAATATGTATTCAATTATTTCCCAGAGTAAGAGTTATTCTCTTCATTTCATAGCGTTCCTCTTGGTTGCGCTGCTGCCAGCGCCAGGTTGAGATTTGGAGGGCTGGTCTTTATGTTAGATCTTTTATCCAATCATATTCAGCCATCGTGTGTTGCCAGGGGGCTAACATCTGCCCTTAGGCCTTCAGAATCAACATTGCGGCGCTGGTAGCTTCAAGTGAATGGAATGACAATGTTGTGTCAACCAATCAGCTTTAGAGTTGGCTCCTCTAGGCCTTCTAGAAGGCCCCGGAACCGCACAGGAGCCAGCTAGCAGGCGGAGTGCTGCACGTCTTTTGATTGGATTACCAATATTGAGAGCGGGGCCTATGGGCAGGTAAATGCAGAACCTCAGAACTAGGAAACTGAATTTGATAGACTGTACAACAGAGTCATTGAAGTCTTCTTGAGGAAAGAAAGAAGGATGGATTTTGTGTTCAAATAATCAGTCTTTGGTGAGTAGGCATACAATGCATTCTATTTTTTATTAAATGTGTATGTATGTTTGGCAAAAATAAAATGGCAAATAGCCTATGTTGCAAATTATTTGTTTTCTTTCTTTTATTTTCAGTGAATAGTTATGTGTCTTTATCATCACGGTGAAACTGCTTTGGGTGCGACAATGCCCTGTTTAGTGAACAAACTAGTGCAAGTGACTTTTTTTTCTTCTTTTTCTCTGTGCAGCGCGCGAGACGGAGAGTCGAGAGAAATGACATGCTGTTGTGTAGATACGATCAACATCAGACGGCTGTTTAGTTTAATAAATGAACAAAGACGTGCTATAGAGAAAATGACGGGGGCGGGCCAATTTTTTTTTATGTCATGCGATCTACAAATACTACGCCGCGATGGACGCATTGAGCAGCCCTGGTCTAGAGCCATGGCATCATAATGATAGTAATAAGAGGTGGATTAATTCGGGTGGGACTGTGTAGGACCTCACTGAAGGCCCAGGCCCCAGGCACGCCACTGCGTCCACATCCACCACCTCCACCACGTCCACATCCTCCACCACATCCACATCCTCCACCACGTCCACATCCTCCTCCACCACGTCCACCTCCACCACATCCACATCCACCACCTCCACCACGTCCACATCCTCCACCACATCCACATCCTCCACCACGTCCACATCCTCCTCCACCATGTCCACCTCCACCACGTCCACATCCACCTCCACCACGTCCACATCCACCTCCACCACGTCCACATCCTCCTCCACCACGTCCACATCCACCTCCACCACATCCTCCTCCACCACGTCCACCTCCACCACATCCACATCCTCCACCACGTCCACATCCTCCTCCACCACGTCCACCTCCACCACGTCCACATCCACCTCCACCACGTCCACATCCTCCTCCACCACGTCCACATCCTCCTCCACCACGTCCACATCCACCTCCACCACATCCTCCTCCACCACGTCCACCTCCACCACGTCCACATCCACCTCCACCACGTCCACATCCTCCTCCACCACGTCCACATCCACCTCCACCACATCCTCCTCCACCACATCCACCTCCACATCCACGTCCATCCTCCTCCACCTCACATCCACCTCCACCACGTCCACATCCTCCTCCACCACGTCCACATCCACCTCCACCACGTCCACATCCTCCTCCACCACGTCCACATCCTCCTCCACCACGTCCACATCCACCTCCACCACGTCCACATCCACCTCCACATCCACCACGTCCACATCCACCATGTGCGCATCCTCCTCCACCACGTCCACATCCACCTCCACCTCCACCATGTGCGCATCCTCCTCCACCACGTCCACATTCTCCTCCACCACATCCACCACGTCCACATCCTCTCTCAGAACTCTAAGCGGTGGAGAAGCCGTGGTCTTCCTCTTGAAGTCTCCCTCCATCGCTGTGGTCTTGGGTCAGACGGTGATTTCTACCCTCCCACTCCACAAAGTCATCCTTTACTACCCTGTACTCTACTTCCTGTAAATTCTGGATACACCCGAACACTGCAGTGCCATCAGAGAACTTCTGCAGATGGCCTGCAGATTTATCCTTCAGACACCGAGGATGAATCAGCCGGTGGCTGAAGGAGCAGTGCAGAGCTGCGAGAGTGTCCTGCATGGGGGGGAGGTTCAGCTTTGCCATCATCCTCCCATCCCCCACCACCTCGACAGTATCCAGAGGTAGGAATGCGCGATATAAACGATATACGATATAAACGATAAAAAATGGCCTACGAGCAGAGATTCAGTTATATTGTTTTATCGCGAGAGTTACGTTTGACGATCTATCCATGACCATGAAATATAAGTGCCACGAGTGTCACGATGTGTACAGGATGTGGGACCCAGCGGATGTGGGACCCAGCGGGACGGCGGTATCGCGGAGGCGTTGAGGTGTGTTCTGTAATTAGGCAGACGGATGATCGCTGGCTGCTGACGGAATCTAGTAACTGGCGGGTGTACATTACGTATAACAATAACGCATGTGACACATACAATGATCCCACAACCGTGGGTGTCGTTAGTTCTTATAGTCCGGTTGATTTGTGATTGCTTGTCAGGGCGCCGCTGCAGCGGAGTCAAGTTATCGCCCACCGCCGTCAAGTTTTCCGGGGTGACGGTCGCGAATCGTGACAACGAGCTAAACCGCCTGCAACGATCGCCCGCCACCCGCCGAATTTAAAAAGAGCGAGCCGCTAATCGCATCAACGCATCATCATCTATAAATATGGCTGAAAGCCAAACGGAGGGAGCTGGTGGAAAAGAAAGGTGCAATCTCCATCATTTGAATTGGTTCGATTTAAGCGGATCGACGAAAGCAGCAGTGTTATAATTTGCAGAGTGTGTGGGCAATACCCTGGCTAAGAGCTGTACACGACTAACCTGTTTTACCACCCTCAAAACGACATACTCAAGTTTCTTTCTTCTTTGTTTTATACATTTAGCAGTTTGGCTTCCAGAGTTCATGTAACCTGTTCCTGAAATGGTTCTATTATGATTTACAGTATATATCGTGATATATATCAGTTATCGCAATAGCTGCAATGTATATCGCAGAACAGGATTTGAAAATACATCATCCCTATCCAGAGGACACCCCAGCATGCTGCGTGCCTTCTTTATCAGCTTGTTTATTACCTCTATTTTGCAGTACTACCTCTATTTTGCAGTAGCCTACCTCCCTGTCCTTGTCAGTGTTGTTTTTATGTTCACATGGAGCTATAGCACAAGCATAGACAGGAAGACCACATCCCTCATGCCAGCCATTTATTAGGGTCCTCTACTACGACTTCGTCGTAGAGGAACCTATTGTTATTCTCATGATTATTAGTCCTCTATCACACCTTGTCGAGAACCTATTGTTTTCAATGATTATTGTCCTCTACTACACTTCGTCAGAGGAACCTAATGTTTTTCTTAAGAGTTATTAGGGTCTCTACTACGCATCATTGTAGAGGAACCTATTGTTATTCTCATGATTATTATTAGGTCTCACTATTGACCCCTGTCAGAGGAACCTATTGTTTTTCAAATAATTATTATTATTAGGGTCCTCTACTACGACTTCGTCGTGGAGGAACCTATTGTTTTTCTAAGAGTTATTATTAGGGTCCTCTACTACGACTTCGTCGTAGAGGAACCTATTGTTTTTCAAAGGATTATTATTTTCTCTAGCGATCGCTATTCTTTGAGGCCTTTTTATCATCCCAAACGTTGTCAAATTTGACATGCATATCAGGACTGGTGAACATTTTGATATTTTACAGGTCTCGCAGAGGAACCTATTGTTTTCAGTGATTATTATTTTCCAGCTTATCGTTGCCCTTTGAGGCCCTTTCTTTTTTTTATCATATCCCAAACGTTGTCAATTTGACATGCATATCAGGACTGCGAAAATTTTGATATTTTATGTGTCTCGCATTTTTAGTACAATACACCAAGTTTCATAGCGCCCCTCAGAAAGGCTGCCATTTTTTGAAAGTTATCATTGTTCAGCCCAGTATACTTGTTCACTTGGACCGTTCAAATAAGTTATCGGTGGCCATCAACGCCTCCTGATTTTTCCGGCCATTTTGAATTTTGTAAAAAATATGTTTCACTTTTTTCCAAAAGGCTTTGTCGATCTATCCGAAAATTCTCGAGGTCCATTATTGGTTCAATGCTCATAATTACTGGAAGATCTTGTTGGATATCGTATTATCTGTAGAGAAGGCAGACTGAATTTATATTCAAGGGTGGCCTGATATTTGAAGTTTCAATAACTTGCAAATTATTTTGGCCTATCCTCACTAACTGCTAGCCTATGTCCATGTATCAACTCCTTAAACTACATTATTTTTTTCAATATTTGAAAATTAGGGGGCGCTGCAATAAATCCTCAATATCTGCATTTTTAGCCTTTTTCATGTTTTAGTAGTTGTAAACTGTTAACCCTCCTAGAGTTTACAATTCTATCATTCCAAACTTCGCCCAGTATGATTCTTTGAGACCTTGTCAGAAAAATCTTTCAAAGATTTAAAACATAAACTTTAAAAGTGTGGGTCGAACATCAAAACACCATTCGCCATAAAAGGTCCAAGTTGATGTAAATTTCACCTACATTATCTAATCTGCTCCATATTATCATATATCATGACATGCTGATCCTGAAGACATCCATATGCTAACATTCTTTAACTATGGTCTTAGCGCCACCTTAATGGCAACAGGAAGTTACATGTTTTACTTTATACACTGCCTCGCAGATTATCTTGTGATCCTCTCAAAAAATATACCAGAATAGATGTAAAAACCTGATAATGCTTCCTGTGAATAGTCGAATGACACGCCGAGTGTGGCGCAAGTCGAGGCATCAGCAAACTTTGATCCTTCACGAACAACAAACAATGTAATATGCTCCGGAACGTGACTAAACTTGGCACACACATTTATATCAAATATGTGTTACCTGAAATGATTTGAATGTTGGGATTGACAATATGGCTCTCGATAGCGCCTCAGAATGAATTTCATTCAAAGCCCACGTTTTTGCCCAATGACCAATTGATTGTAATTCAGCATACATGTCCGTCAACGGTTTCGCGCATGGTTGCGACCATAAGCTACGGCAACTTAGATTTTCCGCCATTTTGAATTTTGTTAAAACACTTTTTGTTTAACTCCTCCTAAACGCCTGGTCTGAATCATACAAAACTTGTTGTGGTTCATTATTGTTCACCATCAAAATCTTTGAAAGATTGTTGATGTCATTAGAAGATATGGACCAATGAACATCCAAGGGGTGTGGCCTAATATGTAAAGACACCTAACTTCCAAATCACTTGGACTATCCATCCATCCATCCATTATCAATACCGCTTATCCTCATTAGGGTCGCGGGGCGCTGGAGCCGATCCCAGCTGACAGGGCGAAGGTTAGGGGACACCTCTGGACAGGCCGCCAGTCCATCGAGGGCACACAGAGACACAACTCACCTCACATTCTCATTAAATGGCGCTGTGCCAACGGGGCTGCTTGTTTCAGTAGTGGCGCTTAGCTTTATTTTATTGTTCTTTTTTGCACTTTCCTCTCTTTCTTTTCTTTTCATCGTTGTCTTAGTTACGGCTGGACACCGGACCATAACTACTTTTTCGATAATTTACCGTGGCTTTTGTTCACTCGGTATCGTGAGTATCGCAGTTTCGCCAGCAAACAATGACGGGACCGCTGGCCACCGCTGCGTCAGTTGATCGGCGCTGTAGGTCAAGCTTCTGCCTGGAGACAGACCTGTGATCCCGCTGAGCACGGAGGAGGGCTCGCGGTTGCAGATCGGGTGTCAAGCGGAGGGCTAAACGAGGAGACATAAAACCTCGGCACCGTCACCGCACCGGAACGGAGGTCTTGGCGAATAAGACGGATGGTCGGGCGCGCTGGTGTCCGGAGAGGATCTTCCGTGAGAGCAGTCTCTCTGTGTCACCGAGACGCATACACGCTGGAATATCCGGATCACGCTGCCTTTGCCCGGCTTCAGGACTGTTCGCTGACAGAGACGCCACAGAGCGTGTAAGAAGAGGGGCGGATCATGTTTATGTGAATGAACGGTGGTGCTATCCGGACCATAAAAAGTGCAGACGCTTCCGTAGTCCTAACATTGAACTGTTGGCCGGGATGCGCCCAGATTATTTGCCGTAGAGAGTTCACGTCCGCTGTGGCTGTCGTAGTATTGTGCCGCCATCATTGATTGAGGAAGCTGTGGACACCATCCACTCCACTGTGTCTGCTCTGCTGAATCATCAGCCCGGAGCATTCATGACCATCACTGGCGACTTCAACCACACCACATTGGATAAAGCTCTGCCAACCCTTCCATCATTACATTGACCGCCCAACAAGGAACAATAAAACTCTGGACTTGCTGTATGCTAATACTAAGGACGCCACAGCGCCACTGCTCCCTTCCCCACTCGGGCAGGTCTGATCATGACCTGTCCGCTGACACCCAGGTATGTTCCTCTGCGGAAGATATGCTGTGACCACCAGACTGTGAGAGGTGGTTCTGGAGTACAACGACGCCTACAGGACTGCTTCGGTCAACGGACTGGGATGTGTTGTGGACCGCACGGAGGACATCAACAGCATGACCACTGCATCACGGAATACACTGCCCTGTGAACACACCACCATCCCATCACGGACTGTGCGCCGCTTCCCAACAACAAGCCTCTGGATCACCAGGGACCTGCAAGGCTTACATGAAGAAAGCTGCTTTCAGGTCTGGAGACAGGGATGAGCTGAGTAAGCCTTGCCGCAACCTGGAAGGTAAGTCAGGAGGGCATGACTCCTACAGGAGGAAGCTGATAAACTCCAGCTGAAACAAGAGGTGGTCTGGCATGAAGATAATCATTTCAAGGTGGAGGGATAGCCAGGGGTTCTTGGAGAGGGCTAACGAGTTGAACTGTTTTTCGCCAGGTTCAGTTCACAGCCCTCTCCCCAGTTCCTCCACACATCACACCCAAACACCTCTGTCCCCTGCTGAGCTACACCACCCAGCCCCTCAATACCGGCTCCTCCACCTCCCTCTCTCTGTGGACGACTGACCAGTAGTACACAGCTAAGAAACCACACCAGAAGCGCAGAGCTGGGAATCCGATGGCATCAGCCCCAGGTCCTAAAGACCCGCGCCACCCAGCTGTCTGAGGTCCTGCAGCACCTCTTCAACCTCAGCTCCTGAGGCTGGGGAAGTCCCGTGCTGTGGAAGACGCCGTGCCTGGTCCCTGTCCCAAAGAAGTCAACACCATCTGGCCTCAACGACTACCGACCGGTCGCCCTCACCTCCCATGTGATGAAGGTGCTGGAGAGGCTGGTCTTGGCCCACCTCCGCCGCAGGTGAAATCGTCGTTGGACCCTCTGCAATTTGCTTACCAGCCTCATGTGGGAGTGGACGACGCCATCATCTACCTGCTGCAACGAGCTCAGTCGCACCTGGATGGAACCGTGTCTCTGTGAGAGTCACTTTGACTTCTCCAGTGCATTTAACACCATCCAGCCACTGCTGCTGAGTGAGAAGCTGCGGTGGCGTGTGGACGTCCCACCATCTCCTGGATCACTGACTACCTCACAGGCAGACCACAGTTTGTCAGAATGGGGCGTGTGCTGTCTGGAGCGGTGGTCAGTGATGTTGGAGCCGCACAGGGAACTGTTCTGTCTCCGTTCCTCTTCACCCTGTACACCAGTGACTTCCAGTACAACACGGAGTCATGCCATCTGCAGAAGTACTCTGATGATTCTGCAGTGGTCGGGTGTATTAGGGATGGACGGGAGGAGGAGTACAGGGCAGTGGTGAGTGACTTTGTAAAGTGGGCCGATGCGAACCACCTGCGGCTGAACGTGGCCAAGACCAGAGAGATGGTGGTGGACTTCAGGAGGAAGGCGACAGCTCCTACACCTCTGAGTGTCCTGGGAGTGGACGTGGACATGGTGGAGGTACAAGTACCTGGGCGTCTCCATTGACAGCCGACTGAACTGGAAGGCCAACATCAACGCTGTGTACAAGAAGGGATGAGTCGACTCTTTTTCCTGAGAAAGCTTCGATCCTTCAACGTGTGCAGCAAGATGCTGGAGTTATTCTACCAGTCGGTTGTGGCCAGTGTGCTGCACTTTGCCATTGTCTGCTGGGGAGCAGCATCGGGCCGGTGACACCAGCCGTCTTAACAAACTGGTTAGGAAGGCTGGCTCCATCATCGGCTGCCAGCTGGAGCACCTGGAACAGGTGGTGGAGAGGAGGACGTTGAAGAAACTGGTGTCCATACTGGACCACCCGGACCACCCTCTCCACCACCTCCTACAGGGACAGAGGAGTACTTTCTCCAGACGTCTCCTCACGCTCCGCTGCCACAAGGACAGATACAGGAGAACATTCCTGCCGACGGCTATGAGGCTCTACAACAGTTCACCTCTTGCCAGATTACCCTAACCCTTCTTATATTTTGTGTTTTGTTTTTTTATTCTTGTGTGTTGCTGCTACTGGCTCGACAAATTTCCCCTTGGGGATTAATAAAGTATATTTCTATTCTATTCTATTCTATTCTCTATTCACACCTATGTGCAATTTACAGATCAATTAACCTGACGGCATGTCTTTGGACTGTGGGAGGAAGCCGGAGAACCCGGAGGGAACCCACGCTGCCACGGGGAGAACATGCAAACTCCACACAGAAGGACCGCCTCGACCGGGAATTGAACCCACGGCCCTCTTGCTGTGAGGCGACAGTACTAGCCACTACACCACCGTGCAGCCCACTTGGACTATCTTCACCAAATTGGTAGACCATGTCCACAAGGACACCCTTAACCTACCTTAATTTTTTCATAATATTTGAATATTAGGAGGCGCTACAATCAATCCCTCAAAATATGCCTTTTTGGCCTTTTTTTCATGTTTTTAGGGGTTGTAAAACAGTTAACTCCTCCTAGAGCTTAAACCCGATTCATTCCAAACTTGGGCAGTATGGTCTTGAGACCTTTGTCTTGAAAAATCTTTGAAAGATTTCAAAAATATTAAACTATGTGCGTTTGCCGGACCAGCAAAGAAACGCCATTCGCCATGAAGATGGACGTTGTTGTAACTCGGCCATACATTATGTAATCTGCTCCATATTTCTCATATGTCATGACATACTGACCCTGAAGACATCCATATGCTAATTTTGTATTTTGGTCTTAGCGCCACCTAGTGGCAACGGGAACAACAATCGTTTATTCTTTGGCTTTCTTCTCTGAGAAGGTACATCAGATCAACATCAAATTTGTTCCACATGAAGGTTAGACTTTCATGATGCCAGAAGACGAGGCATTTTATGTTTCGTCTAACACTGTTGCCGTGGCAACCTATTCTTCGCTTCAAACAACGAAGGGGCTTTAGAAGGACTTAAAATGCTTGAAACGTAACTAAACTTAGCACACACATTTACTGTCAAAGATGTAGTTAAATGACATGATTTGAAAGCTTTGAAATGCTAATATGGCTCAATAGCGCCCCCTAGACTGTATTGTATGTTCAAAAGGGTACGTTATTTGCCCCCGATAACCGATTACCTTGAAATTCATTACACATGTCTGCTTAGACCTGCTCTAAAAAATATATTATGACCATAAGCTCCGCCCACTTCGATTTTCCGCCATTTTGAATTTTGTAAAAAACACATTCTTTTCAACTCCTCCAAAACGATAGTTGCGATTCATACACGACTTGTTTTGGTTCATTATTGTTTCAATATGATATTTAAAGACACCTAACTTCCAAATCAATTGGCCAATCCTCACCAAATTACTAGACTATGTTCACATGACATCCCTTAAAGTACCCTAATTTTTTCAGAATATTTGAACATTAGGGGGCGCTACAATCAATCCCTCAATATATGCCTTTTTTGCATTATTTTCTCACATTTTGGGGGGTTGTTAAACAGTTAACTACTCCTAGAGCTTAAAACCGCTTCATTCCAAACTAGGCCAGTATAGTCTTGAGACCTTTGTCTTCAAAAATCTTTGAAAGATTTTAAAATATTAAAGTTTGTGCGTTCTCCGGACCGGCAAAGAAACGCCATTCGCCATTAACATGTAAGATGATGTAACTCGGCCATACATTATCCAATCTGCTCCATATTCCTCGTATGTCATCACATACTGACCGTGAAGACATCCGTATGCTAATTAATTCTAGTCATAGTGCCACCGATTGGCCAAAGCAAATCATCCTAAAAAGCATCACATTCACATGTAATGTACATGACAAGGTCTAGACTTCACGTGGATACACGTGATGCATGTATATGTTCAAATTGTCACAGCGCCCCCTGCTGGCTGCACTGGACTCGCTCGAATCTGCTCCAAACTTCTCATGCTTCGTAGAATTCACGGCCTGAGGATATCAACAAGCCTTTTTTCACTCAGCGTCAAAGCGCCACCGACTAGCAAAGTAAAATCAGTGTCGCGTGACGAACGGTCAAACGCCCGAACGCCGTGCATGCACTCTCGGCTGAGGGGGCCGGCGTCCGACCGGCACCCCCGACGTGCGAAGCAGGAAAGAGGACCCGTTCATCGCTGCTTGCAGCTTTAATTCCTCATATGTCTGCTAATTAGTTCTCACACATGCTCACTCATTGTTTACTCGCTGTCATTGCTCAACGCCCTCAATCATGACACCAGCTGCGCAGATCAGCTGGTCCACTGACATGGAGAGCCAATCATCTTGCTGCTGTCACATTTAAATATGCCAGTCTTTCCACCTTCAGTTCATTCAGGTTGCTGTTATGCACCCCTCCAGCTCCCCGTCTCCACCCAGTCTCCATCAACTCATCTTTCCATCAGCTCATCAGCACCAGTGGGTCTGGACTCCACGGGGAGGATGGGGGGGGGGTCTATCTAATTTCTGATCGGCCTCAATTACAAATCTCAGCGTTACGTCCAAGCGCCAAAGACTCTGAGACTTCATCATTTCATATCATTCTCCAACAATAAACATTATCCTTGGTCTGTCTAACTGGTCTCTCCCTGATTTAAATACTTCTGTCTACATTCACAGTGTTTCCCAGAGCAGAGAGCGTTGAATATGTGGCGTGAAAAACAAACCGCTATATCTGCATTTTTTAAACGCTCCCACGGTGGAGAAGAAGGAACACGCCACTCCCCATAACCCACCATGAGCTGCTGGCGGCCATTGCCTCACAGTGCCATCAGCTTACCTTATTCAGTGTAATCAACGTAAAAAATTTTTTACAAAATATATTACATTACATTACATGTCATTTAGCAGACGCTTTTATCCAAAGCGACTTCCAATAAGTGCATTTCAACCTAGAGTATAAACCAAGAACAACAAGAACACAGGAAGCAACACTTCCTCAACTCAGTCGAACCACAAAAGCACCACAATAAGTGCCATCCCAGTGCCACTGAAGTGCAAATCTGTGTTTTAATCCAGCTATAGTCTAAAGATGTGTTTTCAGTCTCAGGCGGAAGATGTAGAGACGTTCTGCTGTCCTGATGTCAGTGGGGAGCTCGTTCCACCAATGAGGAGCCAGGACAGCAAACAGTCTGGATGTAGAGTGATGAGCTCGAGGTGCAGGAGTCACAAGACGATTGGCTGTTGCCGAGCGGAGCGACCGTGCCGGGGTGTACGGCGTGACCACATCCCGGATGTAGACGGGGCCCGATCCGTTCAGAGCACGGTACGCCAGAACCAGTGTTTTGAAGCGGATGCTGCTCCACCAGTAACCAGTGGAGGGAGCTGAGGAGCGGAGTGGTGTGGGTGAATTTCGGGGGGCTGAAGATCAGTCGAGCTGCTGCATTCTGGATGAGCTGCAGAGGTCGGATGGCCTGAGCGGGTAGACCAGCCAGGAGGGAGTTGCAGTAGTCAAGGCGTGAAATGACCAGAACCTGGACCAGAACCTGTGCCGCCTTCTGAGTAAGAAGAGGCCGTATTCTCCTGATGTTGTGCAGCATGGACCTACAGGAACGCGTCGTCGCAGCGATGTTGGCCGTCAGGGAGAGTTGACTGTCTAGTGTCACCCCGAGGTTCCTGGCAGTCAGGGTAGGGGCCAACACAGAGCTGGTGAAGGTGGTAGTCAGGTCATGGGTGGGGGAGCCTTTCCCTGGAAGGAATAGTAGCTCGGTCTTGTCAGGGTTGATCTTCAGGTGGTGAGCAGACATCCACTGAGAGATGTCGGTCAGACAGGCAGAGATTTGCGCCGCCACCCGTGTACACCCGTATATCATGTATTTGCAAGCCCCCCCTGCAGGTTTATATAACAGAGATGATGTTCCCGGGTTAATTTGACCCGGCTGTGAAAGTGAAGGCTAAAAGTCATCAGAAGAGTCACGTTTAGACTATTTCTTTCTTTGTAAATGTAGGACAGTCTTTCTTACTCCCTCCCACCAAGTTTCAACACACACACTCACACCAACACCAACACACACACTAACACACGCGCGCACAGACACCAACACACACACAAACACACATATCAGCACACACACACCCCGTTCACAACCCCATATATAAAGTTGTACACATTTCAAACTTCAAACAAAAGAATCAGGTGGTTGCAGGGTGTCTACAGGAATAAACCAGTGAAATTTAAGACTTTTTAAGACTTTTTAAGACCACGTCTAAATAAAATTTAAGACCTAACTTAAGATGGAAATATACATGAATCTAAATTAATTAATTCAAAGTAAACACACTGATGTCTGTTCAAAATTAACAGTATGGTGTAATGCAAAAGGATAACACAAATGTCATTGCTGTTGTAAATTATATTTATTAATACATTTTCAGAACATTTAGGTCCCATGAACAAATGTCTATAAAATTAAGTAAATATATTTTTAAAATACGTGCAACATAGTTCCTTTTGAACAAAAACAATCTATAAAATAACATAAATAACATTTCCAGCTGCTTTTAAAATGCAAATACATTTACATAATAGAATGTGTGTGTGTGTGTGTGTGTGTGTGTGTGTGTGAGTTCTCATGTCTCTATGTGATGGATGTTTGTCACAGGTTCATGTCTACTCCTGAGCTTTTGTGAATATACTAGGAAAACAATCCTTTTCAAACTGTATTAATATAAAAACTTCCAGTTGACATTTGGTCCATTCTCCTGGAAAAAAGAAAGAAAAAAGGCAGACATTAGCCAAACAACAGTCACCACATCTCTTCATGACACCACCACTTCAGATTAATGTCAGACAGAGACTGGATAAATATGAATGAAAATTATTTTTTACAAATTAAGCAACGCGAGCCATCCCTTGAGCCTAGTGAACACTATTTAGACATATTGACAGGTAAACACCACTCTACTACCATTCTAAAACTATTTTTAATTAGTCTAATTAATGTGTAGTGCGCCTATGCATAGCTGTTATTAACTTGACACATGAGTAAAGCTTAACTATATGATACACATACTCATATACATGAGTGAGTTAATACATATACAGGACTGTCTCAGAAAATTAGAATATTGTGATAAAGTTCTTTATTTTCTGTAATGCAATTAAAAAAACAAAAATGTCATGCATTCTGGATTCATTACAAATCAACTGAAATATTGCAAGCCTTTTATTCTTTTAATATTGCTGATTATGGCTTACAGCTTAAGAAAACTCAAATATCCTATCTCTAAATATTAGAATATCATGAAAAAGTATACTAGTAGGGTATTAAACAAATCACTTGAATCGTCTAATTAACTCGAAACACCTGGAAACACATTTTCAAATGTTTGATTTTGTTTTGCTGTTATAAATCTTTTTTTTTACTTGGTCTGAGGAAATATTCAAATTTTATGAGATAGGATTTTAGAGTTTTCTTAAGCTGTAAGCCATAATCAGCAATATTAAAAGAATTAAAGGCTTGCAATATTTCAGTTGATTTGTAATGAATCCAGAATGCATGACATTTTTGTTTTTTTAATTGCATTACAGAAAATAAAGAACTTTATCACAATATTCTAATTTTCTGAGACAGTCCTGTATATTTATGGCAGACTTACTTTGAGATACTGAAGTAGGTCCTGGGCGTGTCATAGCCCATGAGCTCCATAGGATCCTGACGGGACGTGGTCATTTAACCAATAGCGCACATGAAGTCCAGCTGTCTGCTCGCGGTGGTCTGGTCCAGAGTCTCGTGGAACAGAATGAAGGACGCACCGCAGCGTTGGTCTTCGGTGATGAGCTCTTTGTTGCACGCCGCTGGATTTCCTCCGGTGACCTCCAGCGTTGTAGTTGACGTCGTTGCTGGCGGCGGAGCAGCAGCTAGCCCCGCGGGCTGCTGGCGGCCTTCACTAGTCTCTGTGCTTCTTGCTCTGCACGTGAGATTCCACCGCTGGAAAGTCTCGCGACACATAACGCAGCTTCAGAAGCATTTCACCGACCGTGACCAGAAACACTCGTTCTTTTCTAGCCATTTTTTGTTGAACTTGCATCCCCCCCATGTTTTCTAAACTAGTCGATGCTTCACGTTGTAGGGGATGGGACCGAATACGCGGGGCCCCTTTAAGAGAAGGGGCGTGGCCCCGGTGACACCAGAGACACCACAGAGCGACCGGAGCAAAATACGGACCTGGCGGAACAGATTGCCTCATATTCGTAATGACATGACACCCAAAAAATTTAAGACCAAGCCAATCTGAATTTAAGACAATTTAAGACTTTTTAAGGCCTTATTTTTAGGAAAAGCAATTTAAGACTTTTTAAGACTTTTTAAGGACCCGCGGACACCCTGTGGTTGTTATGGAAACCATCTCTATCCTGCTGTGTGCCCATCACCCTACATGAAGCACACTTTATAGAAAAAACAATGTTTATCATCTTCTAACTTTCCCCCTAAATACACCTTTATTGGACATGGGACACTAATGTGAGGGTTTCTTTCATGTCTCAACTAATAAATATGTAGTATAGCACTTCTAATATACTGTCTGTCTGACTGGGAGAGACACACACCCTGTCTCATCCCAATCTCAGACCCACACACACACACTTTCTAACGACCGCACCTGTGCGAGAAATACAGATACTATTTTGACGGGAACCTTTATGTATCCCACATGTATCAGGGGAGGGGCCAAACATACAAAATGGTTGCGGAGAAGTCCTACAACATTACACTCTGCAGATACATACGACTACACCAAGAGGATGACTGTGTGCTGGTCTTTGGTCATTTTTTATCATATAATTTATGCATCTTAACACTCAAAATAAACATAACTAATGTTTACTTTCAATACAAATCCTTTATGACTCATTTGGCTTGATTTTTTGTGGGCGGGTCATTATGACCCTGAACAGCACAGGTGTCTCATCTCTATTTATCTACATCACCCCATGAAAAGAAAAAACGTACAAAATGCAAATAAAATTTAGGAGAAAATACATGTTATGATAGACTAATGCAATTTAGATTTAGATTCTTTCAATGTTTCTAAAAAATTGTTTGAACATGTATTTTTCATTAAAACGAGTGAGTGCTCCTGATTGAACTCTGATCTATGGAGGGGTAAATAACTCAATCCCACTAAAAACTGATTTAATTGTTAGTAATGTTGTTGGTGATGATGTACAAACTATAGTTTTTAGATTGTTTTGGTTTCTGACCACTTTTGGATGATTCAACATTAACCGGGTCAAATTGACCCGGGAACATCACGGCTGTATGTAAGAAACGAACATAAGAGGAGGGTTAATGGGCCAGATGTTTCTGACTTTCCTTATCAAGAGGCTCTGGAACTCTTTTTTGAAAAGCCCCGAAAATTCCACTGCAGTGACAAAACGTGCCCCCTAGTGGTGGTCATGAAAAGAACTGAACACCAACATGTTTCAAGTGTTTGTGTCGGTCGGTCGGTCGGGTCCCCCCCCCTGAAGCTGTAAACCTAGGGGAAACACTGATTCATATGGTTGGAAGTGTTCAGCCCACATGCCTTTGAAGGAAGGTTATGACGAAGAAGACTCAGGGAACGATGAACATTTAGATAGCGAGAATAAAAAGACATACTAGGCTTCAAAGAGCATTTCAAGGAATTACCTATCCATCAAACACAAGAGGTATGCATTCAGGAATATTTTCTGAAAGCAGTAGATCAAACTCTCACAAAGGCGTATTCCAAAGTGAACAATACAATTCTTAATTATGGTCACAATGGCAAAAAGGTATGAAATGTCGCTCGACGAGTTACTCGACTGTTAACCATGGCCTTCAAATTCAATTGCACATCCAAAAAAACTCTGACTGCACCCTCCTGGGAGGAGAAAACATATAATAACCCTCATTATTATTAATTAGTCATTCATGAGTCATTTGCGTGAATACAGTATTTATAGATGAAGAGGCAGCAGGCAAAGACAAACTCAAGAAGAAGAGAGCTCGACGAGGGGACTCCAGAGCAACGGCATCATTCCACTTGACTTGCTGCATCTGACCGGTAAGCAGTTACAATATCGTTCAATGTTTGATTTGTGATTTAGCAATTATTAATTTTTTCTTATTTCAATACATTTTAACCGTCGCCTTTTACAGTACGACGTTGTTGCTGATGAAAAAAGATGATGTGATTTTTTTCTCTGTTTGTTAATCGACATGTGAATTTATGAAGGCTCAATTATCCATAAAAACTGCATTGAAATAAGATTATTTTAGTAATAATAACAACAATACATTTAATTTGTATCACACTTTTAAAAAAAGGTACTCAAGAGCACTTTACAAAGTAAAGACAGAAACAATAAAAGCAACAGCCTACTTTGAAATGCCCAAATCTGGATTTTCTTTTGGGACCCGATCAGATCTTTGGACGATAGATTATCATTTTATTATTATGAACGTGTTCGAGAGGAACAAACATGCGTTGGTTCTGGTGTTTCTCATTTGGGCATTTTCTGCCAGTTGTTCTGACTTTACTCTTAGAAAATAAAATAATATTTCAGGCTTTACTTTGGCTCCTGAGCATTAAGTATGAAACTTATTTTTAAGAGAGAATTGCTCATTTGTTATGTTAGCATTAAGCTCAATGATGCTTTTCTGCAATGTGTGCAGTTGTTTTTGCGCCTGGTTGATTGTTTATAATTTTGCTTAATTGCACTCTTTCCTACTTTGTTCTTCTGCACAAAACTTCCTCTGAACGGTAAAAGTGTTATATATTGTCACAAAACACCTGTTGTAGCCACAGCCTTGTTACACAACAGCTCCTCCGGGTTCGCTCTACTCTTCCTATTCTCCTTCTTTCGCACAAAGTTTGCCGCATATCTCCTCACATTACATCAGTGCCTTCAACCATGAGCAAGACCTCAGAACTAGAACCAAGAAACTGCAATTTATTGTTTTTTTCATCCATACGGCCAATTGTTTCTTGGGGGGGGGGGTGTAAAGTTGCATTGTAAGTAAAGTTGATTTATTTTTGCACTTATCACAGAAAGTGTGGTACAGTATTCAATTAAAACCATGTGGCAATAAAAGGCCAAACCACAGTTTAAAGAGCAAAATTACAATGCACTGTAAAAGATGGTGCAGTCAAATAAATAAACAGAGAAGATGAAAAGCAGGCCAAAGAATATTAGATTAACCAAATGCCAGTGTAAACAGGTATGTTTTGAGATGGAGTTCAAACCTTCGGGGTAAAGTGTGTGAAGAGTGTTGCACTGCTTTGGTGCTGCTGCCTCAAAGGTTCCGTCACCACCAGTTTTAAGGCGAGACTGAGGGACTGACAAGATTTTGGAAGTTTGACCTGAGATGACGGGAATACGTGTGAAGTAGTTCAGCCACGTATGAAGGAGTCTGGCCATGTAGAGTTCTGTATGTGAGAGTGAGGATTTAAAAGTTGATCCTCGACAGGGACTTGAGTATCGGGGTGATGTGAGACTCTCTATAAGGGACTTGAGTATCGGGGTGATTTGAGGCCGTCTATAAGGAACTTGAGTATCGGGGTGATGTGAGACCGTCTATAAGGGACTTGAGTATCGGGGTGATGTGAGACTCTCTTTAAGGGACTTGAGTATCGTGGGGTGATGTGAGACTCTATCAGGGACTTAATTATCGGGGTGATGTGAGACTCTCTTTAAGGGACTTGAGTATCGGGGTCATGTGAGACTCTCTTTAAGGGACTTGAGTATCGGGGTGATGTGAGACTCTATAAGGGACTTGAGTATCGGGGTGATTTGAGGCCGTCTATAAGGGACTTGAGTATCGGGGTGATGTGAGACTCTCTATAAGGGACTTGAGTATCGGGGTGATTTTAGGCCGTCTATAAGGGGCTTGAGTGTCGGGGTGATTTGAGACCGTCTATAAGGGACTTGAGTATCGGGGTGATATGAGACCCTCTATAAGGGACTTGAGTATCGGGGTGATATGAGACCGTCTTGGTCACCTGTCCTCTGCTGTCCACCTAAAATGTAGTAATCTCTGAGTAATTGTTGATAAATCCTTGTCGTTTGAACCCCATGTCAAGCAGCTCTCTAGATCATGCTTCTTCTACTTAAGAAACATCAGCAAATTGAGATCTGTTTTATCTGCAGCTGAATTAGAGATGATCACACATCCTTGTATCTCTTATTGATTACTGTTGTCCAGTCCTTAATAGCAGTGACACAATCAAGGAGGCTGGTTAACCTGAAAGCTTCTCTGGGTTTAAAGGAGACATAGATTTGGACAGCATTCGCATATAGATGATAAGAAACATTATAACATTATTGATGATTTGTCCCAGGGGTAATAAATATAAAGAGAATAATAGAGGCCCCAGGACCGAGCCCTGCGGTACCCCACAGGACAGTGAAGAGATGTCTGACACAAATTCTCCCACCGAGACAGTAAAACTTCTGTTTTTGAGATATGATGAAAACCACTCCAACGCTGTGCCTGATATGCCCACCCAGTCACAGAGCCTCTCAATCAAGATGTTATGGTCTACGATGTCAAATGCCGAACTGAGGTCAAAGAGCACCAAAACCGAGCAGTCACCTGAATCAGATGACATTAATAAGTAGTTTGAAACCCTCAGGGGAGGTTTCAGTTGAGTGCTGTTTGTCAAACCCTGACTAACTTGTCAAATATATAATGTTGATTGCGTACAAAGCAACGACATGTTGTTGTGATTATTAGTTTGTGCCTGGGGCAAATTCTTTGGATGGGACAGCACAGTTTGAACTCTAACACCCTCCTAACAGCAAAGCTTCTTCTAATTCAACAAACAACGCACTTGTATCTTGTTTCCTTAATATGTTGGCATCACTGTGGGTCAGTGGTTAGCAGGTCCGTCTTTCAATCAGGGAGTTGACGGTTCAAACCCCCGCCCTATTCGATGTGTCCTTGAGCAAAAAATGTAACCCTACATTTTTACCATACTCAGAGGAATGAAGCATGTTATTATTTTTGCAAACAATCTGTGAAGAGAGACTAAAAATCTCCTTTACATAATTTTTCCTTTTTTCAGGAGAAAATCATGTGTAGTTTTGGAGGAGGCGGAGGAGAACGCATCACAATGATCATCAAAACCTTTATTGTTGTTCTTGTACTTGTTGGTGAGTAATTAGAGTAATATACGTATTGGACACCAGAAATAAAAGTGACTATTTATGACTGAATTCTGACCAATCTCTTGACTTGAAACAGCAACCAACAGCCAGCCAGCTGAAGGACGCCTGAGAGACAAATGTCCTAAAGCAATGAATGAAACAGCAGCACAAGTAAAAGCAGCAAGTGCAAGCGCAGCAGCAACAGCAGCAGCCGTTGCAGCAGCAGCCGCAGCAAGATCTGCATCAGCAGCAGCAGCAACTACTGGACCCACCGCATTAGCTGCAGCGAAGGCTGCAGAAGCAGCTGCTCAAGCTGCTCAACGTGCAGCCACAGCAGCAGCAGCAGTATTAAACGGATCACTCTCAGCAACAGCAGCCGCGGAAGCAGCAAGAAACGCAACCAAAGAAGCCAAACTAGCATTAACTGCAACTCAAACTGCACTTGAATCAGCACCAACCGTATCAGCAGAGGTGAAACAAAGAGTTGCACAGGCAGTAGCAGATGCATCAGATGCAGCTGAGAAAGCAGCAGTGGCAGCAGAAGATGCTGCATCCGCAACGACACCAGAATCTGCACAGGCAGCAACTGAAGCTGCAACAAAGGCCGCAACTGATGCAACTATTGCCCTAGCAGCCCTACAGCTGGTGCTTAAAGAGGCTGAAAACCAAACAACCACAACAAACCCAGAAGTAGTGCAACTGTCAAATCAAGCAGAGGAAAACGCGGCGAAAGCAACAAATGCTGCTGCCAACACATCAACTGACAAAACAGAAGCTGAAAAGGCAACGGAAGCAGCTGAGGCCGCGCAGGAAGCAGCTGATGCAGCTGTATCTGCTGCAACAGCAGCCATTGCTGCAACAACCACTCAAGAACCTACGGCAGCAACTGTGGCAAGTGCAAGCGCAGCAGCAACAGCAGCAGCCGTTGCAGCAGCAGCCGCAGCAAGATCCGCATCAGCAGCAGCAGCAACTACTGGACCCACCGCATTAGCTGCAGCGAAGGCTGCAGAAGCAGCTGCTCAAGCTGCTCAACGTGCAGCCACAGCAGCAGCAGCATTAAACGGATCACTCTCAGCAACAGCAGCAGCGGAAGCAGCAAGAAACGCAACCAATGAAGCCAAACTAGCATTAACTGCAACTCAAACTGCACTTGAATCAGCACCAACCGTATCAGCAGAGGTGAAACAAAGAGTTGCACAGGCAGTAGCAGATGCATCAGATGCAGCTGAGAAAGCAGCAGTGGCAGCAGAAGATGCTGCATCCGCAACGACACCAGAATCTGCACAGGCAGCAACTGAAGCTGCAACAAAGGCCGCAACTGATGCAACTATTGCCCTAGCAGCCCTACAGCTGGTGCTTAAAGAGGCTGAAAACCAAACAACCACAACAAACCCAGAAGTAGTGCAACTGTCAAATCAAGCAGAGGAAAACGCGGCGAAAGCAACAAATGCTGCTGCCAACACATCAACTGACAAAACAGAAGCTGAAAAGGCAACGGAAGCAGCTGAGGCCGCGCAGGAAGCAGCTGATGCAGCTGTATCTGCTGCAACAGCAGCCATTGCTGCAACAAACACTCAAGAACCTACGGCAGCAACTGTGGCAAGTGCAAGCGCAGCAGCAACAGCAGCAGCCGTTGCAGCAGCAGCCGCAGCAAGATCCGCATCAGCAGCAGCAGCAACTACTGGACCCACCGCATTAGCTGCAGCGAAGGCTGCAGAAGCAGCTGCTCAAGCTGCTCAACGTGCAGCCACAGCAGCAGCAGCAGCATTAAACGGATCACTCTCAGCAACAGCAGCAGCGGAAGCAGCAAGAAACGCAACCAATGAAGCCAAACTAGCATTAACTGCAACTCAAACTGCACTTGAATCAGCACCAACCGTATCAGCAGAGGTGAAACAAAGAGTTGCACAGGCAGTAGCAGATGCATCAGATGCAGCTGAGAAAGCAGCAGTGGCAGCAGAAGATGCTGCATCCGCAACGACACCAGAATCTGCACAGGCAGCAACTGAAGCTGCAACAAAGGCCGCAACTGATGCAACTATTGCCCTAGCAGCCCTACAGCTGGTGCTTAAAGAGGCTGAAAACCAAACAACCACAACAAACCCAGAAGTAGTGCAACTGTCAAATCAAGCAGAGGAAAACGCGGCGAAAGCAACAAATGCTGCTGCCAACACATCAACTGACAAAACAGAAGCTGAAAAGGCAACGGAAGCAGCTGAGGCTGCGCAGGAAGCAGCTGATGCAGCTGTATCTGCTGCAACAGCAGCCATTGCTGCAACAAACACTCAAGAACCTACGGCAGCAACTGTGGCAAGTGCAAGCGCAGCAGCAACAGCAGCAGCCGTTGCAGCAGCAGCCGCAGCAAGATCCGCATCAGCAGCAGCAGCAACTACTGGACCCACCGCATTAGCTGCAGCGAAGGCTGCAGAAGCAGCTGCTCAAGCTGCTCAACGTGCAGCCACAGCAGCAGCAGCAGCATTAAACGGATCACTCTCAGCAACAGCAGCAGCGGAAGCAGCAAGAAACGCAACCAAAGAAGCCAAACTAGCATTAACTGCAACTCAAACTGCACTTGAATCAGCACCAACCGTATCAGCAGAGGTGAAACAAAGAGTTGCACAGGCAGTAGCAGATGCATCAGATGCAGCTGAGAAAGCAGCAGTGGCAGCAGAAGATGCTGCATCCGCAACGACACCAGAATCTGCACAGGCAGCAACTGAAGCTGCAACAAAGGCCGCAACTGATGCAACTATTGCCCTAGCAGCCCTACAGCTGGTGCTTAAAGAGGCTGAAAACCAAACAACCACAACAAACCCAGAAGTAGTGCAACTGTCAAATCAAGCAGAGGAAAACGCGGCGAAAGCAACAAATGCTGCTGCCAACACATCAACTGACAAAACAGAAGCTGAAAAGGCAACGGAAGCAGCTGAGGCCGCGAGGAAGCAGCTGATGCAGCTGTATCTGCTGCAACAGCAGCCATTGCTGCAACAAACACTCAAGAACCTACGGCAGCAACTGTGGCAAGTGCAAGCGCAGCAGCAACAGCAGCAGCCGTTGCAGCAGCAGCCGCAGCAAGATCCGCATCAGCAGCAGCAGCAACTACTGGACCCACCGCATTAGCTGCAGCGAAGGCTGCAGAAGCAGCTGCTCAAGCTGCTCAACGTGCAGCCACAGCAGCAGCAGCAGCATTAAACGGATCACTCTCAGCAACAGCAGCAGCGGAAGCAGCAAGAAACGCAACCAATGAAGCCAAACTAGCATTAACTGCAACTCAAACTGCACTTGAATCAGCACCAACTGTATCAGCAGAGGTGAAACAAAGAGTTGCACAGGCAGTAGCAGATGCATCAGATGCAGCTGAGAAAGCAGCAGTGGCAGCAGAAGATGCTGCATCCGCACGACACCAGAATCTGCACAGGCAGCAACTGAAGCTGCAACAAAGGCCGCAACTGATGCAACTATTGCCCTAGCAGCCCTACAGCTGGTGCTTAAAGAGGCTGAAAACCAAACAACCACAACAAACCCAGAAGTAGTGCAACTGTCAAATCAAGCAGAGGAAAACGCGGCGAAAGCAACAAATGCTGCTGCCAACACATCAACTGACAAAACAGAAGCTGAAAAGGCAACGGAAGCAGCTGAGGCTGCGCAGGAAGCAGCTGATGCAGCTGTATCTGCTGCAACAGCAGCCATTGCTGCAACAAACACTCAAGAACCTACGGCAGCAACTGTGGCAAGTGCAAGCGCAGCAGCAACAGCAGCAGCCGTTGCAGCAGCAGCCGCAGCAAGATCTGCATCAGCAGCAGCAGCAACTACTGGACCCACCGCATTAGCTGCAGCGAAGGCTGCAGAAGCAGCTGCTCAAGCTGCACTGGAAGCAGCAACAGCAGCAGCAGCAGCATTAAACGGATCACTCTCAGCAACAGCAGCAGCGGAAGCAGCAAGAAGAGCAACCAATGAAGCCAAACTAGCATTAACTGCAACTCAAACTGCACTTGATTCAGCACCAACCTTATCAGCAGAGGTGAAACAAAGAGTTGCACAGGCAGTAGCAGATGCATCAGATGCAGCTGAGAAAGCAGCAGTGGCAGCAGAAGATGCTGCATCCGCAACGACACCAGAATCTGCACAGGCAGCAACTGAAGCTGCAACAAAGGCCGCAACTGATGCAACTATTGCCCTAGCAGCCCTACAGCTGGTGCTTAAAGAGGCTGAAAACCAAACAACCGGAATCAACCCTGAAACAGCAATAAGGCAACTATCACTTTCAGCAGCAGACACAGCAGCAGGTTTGGCGGCAGAAACAGCAACTAAGGCTAAAACAGCAGCAGACGATGTGGCAGCTGCTACAAATGCACTGACTGAAGAGACAGCAGCGGAAAAGCTAATGGAAGCAACCAAAGCCGCCAAGGAAGCCACAGCATCAGCAATAGCGGCCGCTATTGCTGGAAAAACAGCAGCTGCT
Source organism: Pseudoliparis swirei (assembly GCF_029220125.1). Taxonomy (NCBI): domain Eukaryota; kingdom Metazoa; phylum Chordata; class Actinopteri; order Perciformes; family Liparidae; genus Pseudoliparis; species Pseudoliparis swirei. The sequence goes on along the minus strand of NC_079388.1, from coordinate 21,209,338 downwards.
GCTGCAACATTGTCCATTTCGACAGCTGAAATAAGACCAGCCCCTCCTGGAAATCTAACAAATGCATCTCTCCAATTAGAAACAGCCACCACATCAGCAATAGTAGCAGCCACATCTGCAACAGTTGCAGCAACAGCAGTAGCATCGGCATCAGCAGCGATAACAGCAGCCGCTACCGGAGAAACATCTTTGGCTGCACAAAAAGCTTCAAAAGCTGCACTAGCAGCAACTGCTGCTGCAGAAGCATTTACCAATGGGAACGGTTCACTAAAAGTAGCCGTAGAAAAGGCAGAAGACGCAGCAGATGCAGCCTTTGAAGCAGCCATGGCAGCAATAGAAGCAGCAGCATCGGCACCAGCAGAAACATCAGAATTGGCACAAAAAGCCTGTGACGCATCAGTAAAAGCAGCAGCAGCAGCAACTTCAGCAGCAACAGCGGTAAGATTAGCTGCAGACATCCAAGGATCACAAACACCAATTGAAACTGCAGAACTGGCCATAAGAGTTGCAAGACTGGCAGCAGAGGAAGCAGAGGATGCAACACAGGCACTTAACGCAGTTCTAACAGACCCTACCTTCGGACCAGTACCGCAAGAAACAGAAACCGCTATAAGATTAGCAATAGATGCAGCTAAGACAACCACGGCATTGGCAGCAGCAACCACAAACAGAACTAAAACAACAGCAGACAAAGCAGCAGAAGTTGTTGCAGCTCCAACTCAAGATAAAGCAGCTGAATTGGCAGCAGAGTCAAGAGAGGCCCTGAATGCAGCCACAGGAGCAGCTGCAGCCTCATTAGTGGCGACAGCAGCAGCAGCAGCCGCAGTGCCAAACCCAACAGCACCAACAGCACAGCCAACAACAATAAAGCCAACAACAGTACAGCCAACAACAGTACAGCCAACAACAGTACAGCCAACAACAATACAGCCAACAACAGTACAGCCAACAACAATACAGCCAACAACAGTACAGCCAACAACAATACAGCCAACAACAGTACAGCCAACAACAATACAGCCAACAACAGTACAGCCAACAACAGTAGCATCAGCATTACTTTCTGCAGTAGCAGCAGCGACTTCTGTAGCAGGAGCAGCAGCAGGAGCCACTTCAACTGCTGCTGGAGCCACTTCATCCCCAGCTGCAGAAAAGGCAATTCTGGCTGCGCAGGAAGCAGCCACAGCTGCTGCAGAACAATTCCCTCTGGAATTGTTAGAACGCGCAGCAACACTCACTGCTCAAGTCGCCAAAGAAGCAGCTGAAGCAGCAGCACAAGAGGCACAAACAGCGACAGCAACAAGAGCACCAGCTCTGGGACAACTTGCAAATGTGTCATTCATCGCAGCAAAAGCTGCTGAAGAATTAGCAACAGCAGTGACAATGGTGGCATCGGGTAAACCAACAGCAATCGCCGAAGCTGCACAAATTGCAAAAACAGCGGCTCAACAATTACAAAATGCTGAAAAAATATTGGAAACAGAATTAATCAACACCAGTGGGGCAACAGCAGTATCAGTATCAGCAGCAAGATTAGCAGCAGAAATAGCACGGGCAACCGTTTTGACCGCATCGCTAGCAACTGCAGCGACAATAACGGAGGAAGTTGCAACAGCAGCAGCGAATTCAGCAGCGTTATCGGCTAAATCAGCAACAACTTCTGCAGAAGCCGCCCTCCCACGTCCGGCCAACACTACACCCACAGAAGCACAAACTGATGGAGGACCTGCAGGAAGTCCAGGGGTATCCAATCCAACAACTCAAGCACCAACACTCACAGCTGGACAACTTTCCGCAGTGTCGACAGCCACTTCAGTGGCGGCGGCAGCAACAGTGCTGTCGGTCTCACTGTCAGCAGCGGCTGGAGTAGAATACAACGAAGTTAAGGATGCAATCATGGCTGCACAAGATGCCGCTAGAGCCGCCACATTGTTAACAACGGGAGAGGCAACAGCACAAATGGTAGCAAGGGGAGCTCGAGAAGCAGTAGCCAAAGCTTTTGTAGTGACAAATGCACACCAGGGGAAAGAACTATCAACAGGCTCAATCAAAATACTGAAGACAGCAATACGAGCAGCATTTGCAGCAAATGAAGCAGCAGATGCAGCAACTGCGGCTTTGACGGCAGAAACACCGGAAGCACTTAGAGCCACTAAAAAAGCTGCAGAACGTGTGTCAACAGTAGCAGTAGCAGCCAAAACAGCCTTATTAGGACTTACAGCAGAAGAAACTGCACAGTTGCCAGTAACAACACGTATAGCTATATCTATAGCAGAAACAGTGGCAGACATAGTAGAGGCAACAACAATTACAGCAGGGATGTTAACCGAAGCCGCCGCAGCCAACAGCACAGCGTTAACAACGGCAACGGCACAAGCGGCAGCTCGGTCCGCAGCAGCAGCAGCGAACGCAGCAAAATCCCTTCAAACTGCGGCCACAAATGCAGCAGGCGGCACACCAACAGGACCAGTGAACACAACACTGACGGTGTCGACAGCAGCCAAAGCAAAGGACACGGCGGTGGCAGGTTTGACAGCGGCGGCAGCGGCGGCGGCGGCGGCGGCCTCGATGACAGCAGCAGCAGCCGGACCGGGAGCGGCGGCGGCAGCGGAAAGGGCAGCGGCAGCTTCAAAGTTGGCAGCAGAAGCCGCCACTTTGCTTGAAAAAGGAGAAATCTCGGCCGAGAAAGCCGCGGCCATGGCGAGGTTCGCAGCGCAGGCGGCACGCATGGCATCGCTGGCGGCGATACAGGCATCGTCGGCGACGTCGCCGATATCAGCGGAAGTAGCGTTGGCAGCCAATGAAGCGGCAGAGGCGGCGACCATTGCGGCGGAGGCGGCGATGGCGGCGTCTGCGGTGCCTTCTTCAGCTTCAGCATCGGACATACTTTCCGCGGCGGCGGCGTCTGCGGCGGCGGCGTCCGCAGTGGTCACAAAGACGGAAGAAGTGGTCGCGGACCTGGAGAAGTTACTCTCCAACGGCTTCATGACAGAAGCTGACCGTGTGGAGATACAATACGCCCTGAACGTGGCGAAGATGGCGGAGGAAACGGCAAAAATGGCGCAGTCGTCCCTGTCGGCAACGCAGAGCGCGAACTCTGGCTCGGCGTCGACGCAGGCGAAGGCGGCTAAGTTGGCGGCGGCAGCGGCAGCGGCGGCGGCATCGAGAGTGCCAACGTTAACCACAGCAGCACCAGCAGCAGCAGCAGCAGCAACAACAACAACAACAACAACAACAACAACAACAACATCGGCTGCAATCAACAACAAACTCAGTCTGGTTTCCGTCTCAGTGACGCTCATCGCCGCCATGCTTCTGTAGGTCAGCCACTGTCTGACGGACTCAAGGCGTATGAAGACGGATGTAGTTCTTATTTAAAGGTATCATTATAATTATCCAATGTACATGTCCTAATTATGAATCTTCGATCATTTTCTCCAAAGTCAGAGCGGCAGATTACAGGACGGAGGGGGAAGGGTCCGTCGTCTGTGGGTTCGTGCTCAGACTTTTATTAATTATTTCTCTCATCGCCAAAAAACACGGCTGATATCAAATCAAAAACTATTGTATTTATTATTGTATTTATTGTGTATATGTTTGATTGTACATAAAGTGAACAGCAAAATACGACCTCTTGATTAATTTAAGGTCAAGTTATTGTACTTTCAGTGTGTAAAGATGTCACTTTAAAAGAAGTTCTTGATTTTGAAGGATTGTATGAAATTCTGTAAATAGTTTATTGTAAAAGTTTGTGATTGTAAGCCACTGCACTAACCCTAATTTATAATAGAACATGTTGTCTTATCTTCTCAATCAATAAATTAACCGTAACTGAATTATTTTTGCATCATTCTGTTTCATTCAGACATTTATTTAGAATTGCAGCACATTGACAATGAATATTTGAATAACTCACTCGTATAGCTTCAAGGAAGAGCTGAAACAAGATGATAGAGATAATAGGTGCGGATTGATGATTGAACTTTAAGATGCTTTGAAAGAAAATACAGGTTTAAAGCTACAAATTACGCCTTTAGTCATCCATCACAGCACAAATAGTTCTCAATGTTTCCCCCACCATTCTACCAGGGTGGCGGCCCGCCCCCCTGAAATCTCCGCCCGCCACCCTGTAATTTTCTCTATCGCGCCAGATTACAGCAGAAGTAATTTAAGGTCCCTTTTCTTAGAGCACATCTTTGTTCTTTTATTAAACTAAACGTCTGTTATTGATCGTATCTACACAACAGCATGTCATTTCTGTCTCTACGTGTCGCGTTAACACTTCTCGCACAGGTGAGCACACTGGTGAGCACACTCCCACTAGCCAGCAGAGAGCGTTGAATATGTTGCGTGAAAAACAAACCGCTATATCTGCATTTTTTAACCTGCCTCCCCCCCTCCCCACCTCACCGTGGGTGCCCTTTCCTATCTCAGGGGGGGCATCATGAAGGAGTTATGCTTAGGGCACCAACATGGCTAGCAGTGGCTCTGGTCCCCCCCCCCCCCCTGAAGCTGTAAACCTAGGGGAAACACTGATTCTGCAAAGATGGCATTAGGCATTTATTAAAATATCAGGACCAGAACCAGGACTGAGGGGCAGCAGTAAAACAAGAGGATGATATACAATGTGTGTGTCCATCTTTCTTAGAACTTCTTGTATTGTATATTCGTCAGGGGTCAAGTGTATTTATGGGAGTAGTAATAACAACATCGGCTTGGTTCTTCATTTATTTTCATCACCTCATCAAGAGGGGTTATTGTAGATTAAAGAACAGCACAGATGAATGTATTAATGTGTTCTTTGGCTCGCCAAGTCGGAAACTTTTGTTTTTAACAAAAGCACACTCCCTGACGCAGAGGAAAACTAAATGAGCGGCGGCAGCACGCCAACGATGTTCTGGCAGGCTCCGACACATTCCTCTGAGGTGGTTGGTTGAACAAGGCGAGGCACCGGCAATAAAAGCTAACGAATAAATACCAATCAATTAGTACATTCCAAATATCCTACCTTGACAAAAGAAATGTGAGGACGCAGACGCACTGCACTCCCTGAACACGCCCGGGAACACACATCACTTCACCTTTCATAAAACTATTGTTTAAAATGTCCTTCTGTATTAGGAGAATAATGTAGGGCAGGAAGCATATTTAAAAACCCCACCTAGTGTACCAGTGTTGTAGTTGTTCGTATAATCAGGGCAATTAAGGCCACAGGACATCAACAATAAGGCCGCTTCCTACACACCCATGCAACAACTGTGACCTCCACAAACACACACACACACACACACTGACACACCCTTTAACCTGACACATTTCACAGTTTAACTTGAACATATTTCACAAGTCATTCAAACAATGAACCACAATAAATTAACTTCTCTGTAACTTGTTTTCGTATTGAGTCAATTTGAACAGAGTTTTCATGAACACCACTGCTTCAAATACAACTCCTCTTGTAGCCGAATGAAACTAATCCTACGTATTCCTCTGACTCCATCAAACATCTTTATGTAACCCCTGTGAGATGTCTCCTGGTCAATGAATCTCATGGAGCTGGGCAGGATTGTAGTAACTGGGTTTATTCTGCATTCATACAAAAGGGACAGAATAGTTTGTCATCTCCTGTAGGCAACGGCGCGTGCTCCGTTCTATTGAGGAATCCCGAGTTGCTCTGGGGAATTACCCATTTCAATACAGTAAAATAAAATGATATACTAAACAGTGATCTAAACATAAAGTGATCGTCTCGTGGATTTACATGTAACAACACACTGTAACATACCTGCATTCATACACAAGGGACAGAATAAGTCATCAACTACTGTGGGCGACTGCGCATGCTCCGTTCTAGAAAGACGGCGCCACGTTCGTGTTAGCTAGGTTAGCTGGACTGAACACATTCATTACTGTCAATGAAACACATAGAAAACGAATACTTACGACTATCTTACTTTTACATTTTCTCCAGCAGTGAAAGGACCAAGTTACATTACATCACATGTCATTTAGCAGACACTTTTATCCAAAGCGACTTACAATAAGTGCATCAACCAAGAGTACAAACTAAGAACAACAAGAATACAGAAAGTAACATTTCTTAAAGAAAGTTGAACTACAAAAGTACCTTAAGTAATAACATAAGTAAGAGCCATTTAAGTGCCACTGAAGTGCTAATCTGTGTTTTAATCCAGATAGTCGGAAAAGATGTGTTTTTAGTCTCCGGGTGAAAATGTAGAGACTTCCTGCTGTCCTGATGTCAGTGGGGAGCTGGTTCCACCAATCAGGAGCCAGGACAGCAAACAGTCTGGATTTCGAGGTGCAGGAGTCACAAGTCGATTGGCTGTTGCCGAGTGGAGCGAACGTGCCGGGGTGTACGGTGTGACCATATCCCGGATGTAGACGGGGCCCGATCCGTTCAGAGCACGGTACGCCAGAACCAATGTTTTGAAGCGGATGCTGCTCCACCGGTAACCAGTGAAGAGATCGAAGGAGCGGAGTGGTGTGGGGGTATTTCGGGAGGCTGAAGACCAGTCAAGCTGCTGCGTTCTGGACGAGCTACAGAGGTCGGATGGCCTTAGCAGGTAGACCAGCCAGAAGGGAGTTGCAAAGGTCAAGGCGTGAAATGACCAGAGCCTGGACCAGAACCTGGACCAGAACCTGTGCCGACTTCTGAGTAAGAAGAGGCCGTATTCTCCTGATGTTGTGCAGCATGGACCTACAGGAACACGTTGTCGCAGTAATGTTGGACGTCAGGGAGAGTTGACTGTCTAGTGTCACCCCGAGGTTCCTGGCAGTCAGGGTAGGGGCCAACACAGAGCTGTTGAAGGTGGTAGTCAGGTCGTGGGTGGGGGAGCCTTTCCCTGAAAGGAATAGTAGCTCAGTTTTGTCAGGGTTGATCTTCAGGTGGTGCGCAGACATCCACTGAGAGATGTCGGTCAGACAGGCAGAGATTCGTGCCGCCACCTGTGTTTCGGACGGTGGAAACGAGAAGATCAGTTGGGTGTCATCAGCATAGCTATGGTAGGAGACGCCATGCGAACGAATGACAGAGCCGAGAGAAGAGGAGGAGACCCAGGACGGAGCCTTGAGGAACCCCATAGTGAGAGGAAGAGGATCAGATACAGCTCCTCTCCAAGTTACCCAGAAAGTGCGGTCGTTGGGGTAGGATGAGAAAAGGGAGAGTGCATTGCCTGAGATACCAGTTCCTGAAGGGACGAGATACGGATCTGCTTGAGATACCAGGTCCTGAAGAGAGGAGGTACGGATCTGGTGGTTCACTGTGTCAAATACAGCAGAAAGGTCCAGAAGGATAAGGACAGAGAGGATGCTCTAGCAGAGTGAAGGATAAGGACAGAGGAGAGAGAGGCTGCTCTAGCAGTGTGAAGCTGCTCAGAGACAGCAAGGAGGGAAGTCTGTGTTGAGTGGCCGGCCTTGAATCCAGACTGGTGAGGGTCAAGAAGGTTGTTGCTGTGGAGATAGGAGGACACTCGGTTGAGGGTGGGTTTCTTCAGGAGAGGGTTGACTCTCGCCTCCTTCAGAGAGTTAGGGAAACAGCCAGTTCAGAGGGAGCTGTTAATAAGTTGGATGAGAAAGGTCAGAAGGTCAGGAGCAACAGCCTGGAGCATGTGAGATGGGACGGGGTCAAGGGGGCAGGAGGTCGGGGGGGGGGCTGAGGTTGCCAAGCTAAGAACCTGTACTATCTTGTTTGTAAAGGAGTCGATGAAGTGACTCAGTAGAAAGGTGGAAGGAGGAAGGGGACAGAGGGGATCAAGGACAGTGGAAAAGATAGAGAAGAGTTTTTGGGGATCAGAGAAAGAAGATTGAATTTAGGTTTGGTGGAACAAGCTTTTTACTGAGGCAGAGAAGGAGGAAAGAAGAGATTGATAGGCGGGCAGATCTTTATCCTCCGAGTTTTCATATGACGAGTATCCACTGGCAGAAATAAAAAGCTAACGCTTTAAGACTCTACCTGGTTATGCACCCTAGTTGACGATAATTCGCTACAGCTATGTCAGCCACTCCCCCAGTTAGTCGTTAGTGGAACGGCCAGTGTTGTGGCTGGATTTCTTCCTCTTTGGTCCATTCTGACTAATCTCTTAACCTGATCATATAAACTTGTTTCTCTCTCCTATCTGACTGCTGGTGAGATGCCACAGGAGACTCACACACTGGACCTCAGTAATCAAACACCCACAGAACACAAAGAGTTTGGATCAGAGTTCAATTCACTCAGATTTATTTGTAACCAAGTTTCACCAATAAACCTGGGCTGGGTCCGGTATTAAAGACAACAACCTCCCCCCACATCTGTCTTTCCCAACCCCCGAACAAACACATTGACATATTATTTATACATCAGCCTCAATGCAGGTGCCGCCTCCGTCCACTCCCTCATTACATATTAGTTCTCGTCACTCAGTGTGACCCCTGTCCCAGTCCAAGCCGGTTACTTTAAGGAATGTGGAGGTTTCTTGCTGACGTCTCCCCCCTCGTTACTTCTCTGATCGTTATTGTGTCTGAGCCTCCTGGTCCTCGCTCTGCAGTCTCCTCTCTACCGGTTAAGACTGGAGCAGCACAAGGCCGCTGGGTCTATCTGTCTGGCGTTGTTGACCCTTGTCTGAGGGAGAGAGCTGTGTGTGCCCTCTCAATCATCTTTGTAGATGTAATTTAAGCCTAATATAACACAATGTAAAAGTTTAATACACCCTATATATATATGTTGTGGAAGCCCCCAATTTGAAACATTTTAACCACCACACCAGCTCGTGAGACCCAGTTGGCTTAGAACAATAACCCTCCTCTTAAATCAGTGAATATCGAGGTGGACAAGAATTTCTACTTTCTGCCAAAGATAGGACCAGACGGTACAGACTAGCTAATCCAGTAACAATATAGCAAATACAAAAGTACTCTAGCAGATGAACTTATTGAAAGAAGGTACTTAGCCAGGATCAAAGTGGTCCAGTAGTTTAGTCTCACAGGTAAAGATGCACGCTACCTACCTTCCTACCTACTTATCTATCTATCTATCCAGGCACGTGCACAGACATTTTAGGGGGCAATTGCTCAAACACAAAAAGGGCACTAACCTTCAAAGATGTTTTGTGACAGAGTTGAAGCATAAGCAGCATTAAACTAATTATGCTGTCGACGACCTTCGTTTCCTCTGGGTAGGATTAAACAGCTAGCTTACGTTTTCCTTATAAATATAGATGAATTATTATATGGCAACTACAGTACAAGTGTTCTGATTGGCTAATGGGTCGTCATGCCAGCGACGTATCGCCCTCCTCGCCGGTCTGAGACGGATCCGTATTGCCCTCTGACGTCATTTTCAAAATGAGCGATGTTTAGTGTTTCCCCTAGGTTTACAGCTTCAGGGGGGCGGGACCGACCGACACAAACACTTGAAACATGTTGGTGTTCACATACCTGCAAACTCATGAGGGGTGAAAAGGGTGACGACGACGACGACGGGGAGGGGGGCTCCGTCCAGATGCTCGCAGACACGCCGGCATCGGAGCTCTGCGCATGCGAGACGGCGAGCCGAGAAGTGTTAACGCGACACGTAGAGACAGAAATGACATGCTGTTGTGTAGATACGATCAATAACAGACGTTTAGTTTAATAAAAGAACAAAGACGTGCTCTTTCAGAAAAGGGACCTTAAATTACTTCTGCTGTAATCTGGCGCGATAGAGAAAATTACAGGGTGGCGGGCGGAGATTTTAGGGGGCGGGCTCCCACCTTGGGGGAAACATTGAAGTTGATGGACATCAACAGCCAAGAGGAAATTCAGAAGCAGCGAAAATGTGTTATTGAAAGTGATGAAGACTAGAAACTATAGTTTAGATCACGTGTTGTTTCTTTACTGTAAATTAAACCTATTTTAGCTGAGCCGTGTTGTCCATTTTCTATTGATCAGTGTAACTAAGTTAGCAAGACATTGTGTCATGAGAAGACACGAGAGCTGAACAAAATGACATGTTTTATATTAACTATTACAAGTTAGTGTTATTTACAAAATGACAGGAGTGAAAGATGCCATATAATAAACAACTTACTAAACTCGATTGTTCGGTCATGCCAGGAATTATCAAACTTCCGTAAAAACGTTAAAGCCTCAGTTTGATATTTCCCAGCATACGGTCGAGGTTAGCAAGTAGTTTTTACAAGTGTTGTTTTTTCTTGTGTTTACTCTTTTCATCCTCTGCAATTACTAAACTGGAACAGACCAAACAAAGAAACATATCACATACAACCAGTGGTGTATAAAGTACCCAAAAGCCATACTTGAGTAAAAGTAAAGATACTTGACTGGAAAATTACTCAAGTAAAAGTAAAAGTCACCTATGAGAATACTACTTGAGTAAAAGTATTAAAGTATCTTATATTTATTGTACTTAAGTATCAAAAGTAATTTTCTGATATTAAATGTACTTAAAGTAACATTATGCAACAATTGTACCTTAAAATAACAGCTTGAAAAAAATTGTGCCGCTACAATGACCTTTAATATGGCGATTTGCGCCGCCGCTATTGCCATCGGGGGTCTGTGGGGAAATAACTCCGCTATGTAGGATTCTGGGGCCGCCCGATCCGGGGCGGATGTACTTCGACCTGCTTTCTGGCAGTGATTACGCAATGTCATATAGTGCCAGTCCACGCTCGCAGCTACAGTATAAGGGCGAAGCAAGCGAAGTCTCTTGTAATGAATTACACGTTCCTATGTAAATTATGAATATGTACCTTTTTGGTGTTGTCAACAATATTGTATTCGATCACACGTACTCCACATTCAAACATTTAGAAAACAACATATATAGGCTGAAAACGCGATCGGTATTTCATCTAAACTAAATGTTGTCATTCTTTTGGTTATGTTAGCATTCATCTCCGATATCACAATGAATAAAACTATGCAGTCATATTTATGTAAAATCTTTGAATATTCTTACCTTATCGGTTGACATCATTTGTTGGTTTCTGTCTTCGTCTGGTCATCAATACAAGTGTATGCGAGGCTGCATCTATCGTAACTGGGTATTTACGACACTGAAGTAAACGTTAAATACCTCCAAAACTGAAGGGGGCGCTAAAAGCGAAAAACTCCATTATGGGGCTTTAAGTATTGAAAGTAAAAGTAAAAGTAAATGCTGTTAATAAAAAAAAACAAAGTGTCAGAATTAGAGTGTGTCTAGCTTCACAGGCCCAGGTGCAGGTAGAGTGTGTCTAGCTTCACAGACAGCAGCACACAGTTGGGAAGCATTTCAGCAAGTCAATGATCTGCTGAACAGGTCACGTCTCCATCCAGCTGTTTGCTGCTGTCACGGCTTGAGATGACGAAGAAGAAGTCCTCTTCATCAGATGAACTGGACCTGGTGGCATCACCTAGCTGCAGGGAGGGTTCTTCCATGTGCTGCTTGATGTAGTCCATTCCTGAAATAAAGTGAGAGTATTATACAGGACTGTCTCAGAAAATTAGAATATTGTGATAAAGTTCTTTATTTTCTGTAATGCAATTAAAAAAACAAAAATGTCATGCATTCTGGATTCATTACAAATCAATTGAAATATTGCAAGCCTTTTATTCTTTCAATATTTAATAATTTTTTAATTGCATTACAGAAAATAAAGAACTTTATCACAATATTCTAATTTTCTGAGACAGTCCTGTATAAATGATAGAATTAAAAACACTTCCTAACATGTCATGACCCCAACCTAAAGTTTTGTACAAAATAGTTTGTTTTAATTTGAGGTTCATACATTTAGTTTCATGCACTGTCCGTGCATCCATAGTTGATTTGTGAATATGCACTTGTATCTCTGTAGTTAAACACAACAACAGTCCCAAATCAATATCGTCGGCATTACTGGACCGTCATTCTTATAATATTAATACAAATAATCATAATAATTAAAGCTGCAAGCAGCGATGAACGGGTCCTCGTTCCTGCTTCGCACGTCGGGGGTGCTGGCCGGATGCCGTATAGAGCATATTAGATTGTTTATTTGTTCACGGCAAAGGATCAAAGTTTGCTGATGCTACGACTCATCACACTTCAACGTGTCATTACGACCTTCATAGGGAAGCATTATCAAGGTCTTACATCTATTATGGTATATTTTGAGAGGGATATGAATAATCTGTGAGGAGAAGGGTAAACAAGTAGAAAACATGTAACTTCCTCTTGCCACGAGGTGGCGCTATGACTATTCTTCAAAATTACCATATGGATGTCTTCAGGCTCAGGATGTCATGATATATGAGAAATATGGAGCAGATTAGATAATGTATGGGGGAGTTACATCAACTTTGATTTTTATGGCGAATGGTGTTTTTTGATGTTCAACCCACCGCACAAAGTTTAATATTTTTTAAATCTTTCAAAGATTTTTCACGGCAAAGGTCTCAAGATCATACTGGGCAAGTTTGGAATGGATCGGGTGTAAACTCTAGGAGGAGTTAACAGTTTTACAACTGCCCAAAACATGAAAAAGGTTAAAAATGCCGATATTTAGGGTTTAATTGCAGCGCCCCCTAATGTTCAAATATTCTGAAAAAAATAAAGTAGTTTAAGGGATGCGATATGGACATAGGCTAGCAATTTGGTGAGGATAGGCCAATTAATTTAGAAGTTGTGTGACTTCAAATATGAGGCCACACCCCTTAAATGTTCATTGGTCTATATTCTCTGAACGCAATGAGATGTCAACAAGATTTTCAGTATTTATGATGCCATTGAACCAATAATGGACCCCAGAAATTTTCGGATGAATCGGACAAAGCGTTTTGGAAAAAAGTGAAAAAAATATTTTTTTACAAAATTCAAAATGGCGGAAAATCTAATTAGGCGCATTTGATGGCCACTGTGAACTTATTTGTAGAGCAGGTCCAGGTGAACCTGTATATCAAATTTCAGGTCAATCGGTCATTGTTGAAAAAAAAGTATGAGCTTTCTACCTCAAGGGGGCGCTAGAGAAACATTTCTAAATACAAAAATGCGAAACCTTGAAAATATCGTGTTTTTCGCCAGTCCTGATATGCATGTCAAATTTGACAACTTTTGGAATATGATAAAGGCCTCAAAAGGGCAACATTCCTTAGAGAAAATAATAACTCTTAGAAAAACAATAGGTTCCTCGACGACGAAGTCGTAGTAGAGGACCCTATAATAATCATTTGAAAAACAATAGGTTCCTCTACGACGAAGTCGTAGTAGAGGACCCTAATAATAATCATTTGAAAAACAATAGGTTCCTCTACGACGAAGTCGTAGTAGAGGACCCTAATAACTCTTAGAAATACAATAGGTTCCTCTACGACGAGGACCCTAATAATGCTGTAATGATTAGCATTATATTATAGCCAAGACGACTCAAATCAACAAATTCTCACAACTGTCAACACTTTTTCAACTCATTAACTCGCTAGCGATCTGTCTGCTGCACTAACGCTAATTGTCTCATTTAATTGACGATAGATAGCGAACGTTAGCCTAAAGGTGCGTTCACACCAAAAGCGAAACTATTTTTCACGTCGCCCAAAACGCGTGAGTTTACTCGCTCGACCGTTCACCGTGTTCTCACCATGAGCGTCGAGACGCTCCGCGAGGGGCGGGGCTTATCTCTGTGTTGTTGTTTTTTAAATGGTTTATTTAATAAGGGACAGTGCACATTTATAAAAACATTGCAGTAAATGTGCCAGAGTTAGCCAAGAGGTTATTCTTCATCTGTGTCTCGTCTGCGTAAAGACCGTTATCATCTCCTTCATCCACCAGAATAACTAACCACTAGTTCTGCTTTATACTTGTCGTGGACGTCTCACACACTACCGCCCTCGTGTTTGAGTTCATGACATTAATATCATATATATATATTTATACATGACATCACCCGTAGGCTCACTCAGCTCGGTCACTTTCACCGATGAAGTTACGTCTGAAAGACTTCCGCTTCCAGCTACGAGAGAGAACTCAAGAGCTGATTGGCCCGAGTTGCGAGATGACGCCTCAAAGTTGAAATATTTCAACTCGGGGCGAAAATTGCGCCGCTGAAAACGCGTCGCCCACATTGCGTCGCCCCAAAGGTTGACTTTTCATGAGATTCGGTCGCGCGAAAAAATAGTTACGCATTTGATGTGAACACACCTTAACATACAACATGCATAGGAAAATCAGACACCCGCTCTCCTGCCAAAGATATATTGTAAAGAATATATATTATAGTTTAGCATAGTTTAGTATTGTTTGCATATAGATTATGTGTAAGGTGGACAACACTGAATGGAAGTTAAAATCTCCAGCGGAGCACTCTGGTGTCTGAGCTGATCTAAAGAAAGATAACAGTGACACCTAAGGAATTTTGATGTAAACCCCCCTCTGCACTGCACTCATCCAAGAAGATGACTAGAGAAAGAGCTCATTGTATTCATTGTTTAGAAAGAGCAATCACAGTCCTTACCTCGTCGGGAGGATAGATAACGAAGGGTCCAGATGGGGCCATTATTCTCCTTTTAGACACTTTAGGCCTTCCCTGTCCCTCCTCACTTTCCCCCCCTTCACCTATCCCCCTCACACGCTCACACACTCACACATGGGAAGAAGCCCCCGGTGTGTGGACGACCTTCGGAGAAGATCCAGGCCCCATTCCTGAAGAGATAAGGCCCCGAAGGGAGTCTTCTTACAAGAGAGGGACTATTAAATCAACTATCTCCCCTTCCCACACTTCTTTTCACAACATATGCACTCATTGGCAGACGAGAAGAACCAATGAAGGAGCGACAACGGCGGAAGCAGAGGAGCAAGAGCCAATGAGAAAACCCCACCCCCTTATCTCCTGACGAATCAGAACTGTTCCTTTCGGCTATTTAAAATGGCTGCACACTCTGAACCGGCGTCCTTTCTCCAGCGCTGAGGCCATCGGTCAGAGCTCAGGAGGGGGGTCCATGCATGATGTCCACTTGTATCCTGATTTCTGAATAAAACGCTTATAGATGTAACGTAGAAGTCTACCGCTCTTTCTTCCAGTGAGTGTCGTCCAGGTGGTGTGATCCTGTCCAACTTCAACAATATCTTACTCCAATCCTGTGGGCAACACTGCTAGATATTGTCACGACTCAAAAAGCAGGACCCAAGAGCACGACTCCAAAGTTCAGGGGTATCAAAAAGGGTTTATAAGAAAAACAGAAAATTACAGCTATGCTGGAAAAGCAAACTAGGACAAAAACTACACTATAAACTAAGATGGCGGAGGGAGCTGGTGGAAGTGCAGCTGCTCCGAGTAGATCTCGAATTAAACCAGAAATCTACAAGGCTATTGATGGTAAAGTCATTGTGGAAGATGAACTTTTAAACTTCCTCGTCATAAAAATGAAGACTCTGAGTCATGACGATATTATTTTATTAGTTGTGAACCACTTCGGATCGGATTGGATTGAGAGTTCAAAGAAAGTTCTTTTTGAACTCTGTCCAAGCTCCAGTCAACGATTTGTAGCACATAAGGGGCTCAACAAGACGTGAATAACGTAAAGAGTTGTTTGAAACTACTTAATGAGGCGGGTGAGAATATCCCTCGTTTTGTGTCTCATTACATAGACGAATTTCCGCCTGTGACGTTCAACTCCCTGGATGTTTCTTGCCTGCTTGGGAAAATTGAGCGTTTAAGTGCAGACATGACCTCAATGAAACATGCTATGTGTATGCAGACAAATATCTGTGAGGATCACCGAGAGATAACGGCGGATATGAATCAACGCATATGCCGGGTTGAACAGCCTGTGTTGAGCGGAAGGGATGCACCGATTCACCAGGTTAACGAGGAGGCCCCGAGTCGGGGTATGGAAGGTGTAACTCGGTGCTGGAGCAACATCATCTCAGCCGAGGGGTTGCGCCCATTCACCGCGAGAACGAGGAGGCACCGAGCCGGAGTATGCGGAGTGTAGCGCCGGCGACTGGGTCCTCCGCCCTGGATGCCAGCGCAGCAGAGGGACCCTGGAGTGCGGAGCGGAAAAACGACGCGGCGGCAATGTCACCTGTGTGGAGCCGTGTGGTCAGAGAGGGTCGCCGCCTGAAACCTGCCACTGAATTACAGCCTGGAGCTCGTCCACATCCCCCAAGAAAGAAGAAGACTCCTGGTATTGTTGGAACTGGTTCTGGGGGAAACATACAAACTATAAAGACTAAACTGGTGAGTGTGTTCGCTCCAAAATTTTTGCCCGATTCGGACTCCGAGGCTCTGGCAAGGTATCTAAGGGATAAACTGTGCCGCGATGTAACCTGTCAAAAGATAGACACGGCTTCAAGTCGGTTTAGTTCCTTTAAAATTACCGCCGAATGCAATGACGTAGGCGAAATGTACGAGCCACAGCTTTGGCCTGAAGGGACTTTTGTACGGCGTTTCTATGAAGCCCGCAAGGCTGCGGTTGTGGGGTCACTGGGGGTAAAAACACGTGTTGCAGTAAGGGACATGCTTGAGGTTGGGACATCTGCTGCTATGCAGTTATGATTGTGAAAACATGAGTATTAGAGTTGTGTCCTATAACTCGTGGCTTGCGCCTAGGACAGTCCGCCGGGGACAAAGCGCGACGCATTGTTATTGACACTTTAATGGAGAGTGCTGATATATTGTGTATACAGGAGACTTTTTTAGCCAAACAAGACCTGGATAAACTTAATTCTATCAATACAGACTTTCATGGGGCAGGAGAATCCACAACAGATCTAAGCCAGAGAATAGTGCGTGGCAGAATACCGGGTGGGGTCGCCATTCTGTGGCATAAAAAGTATGATCCCCTGATCAGTGTGATTAGGCTAGAGGTGGACTGGTGCATAGCAATTAAAGTTGTACATAATAAGACTGTTTTTGTCATTTTAAATGTTTACACCCCTTATGAAAGTAACCAAAACGAGGATGAATACCTTCATAGGCTCGCTTTTATTAGTTCCTTTGTCAAAGAAAGTGCATATACAAATATATTTATTTTGGGGGATATGAACGCTGATATTTCAGATAATATCTCCCTGTTTGGTCAACACCTAATGCAATTTTGTCACGATAATAAGTTGGTTCTTTCCAGCAAAGTGCTCTTGCCAGTAAATAGCTCCACGTCTCCCAGTGAAGCAGGCGTACCGCGTCTTGGCTGCATCACTGTGTCCAGCTGATGCTCATGATGTCTCCAGGATGTTGCATCTTGTCTGAGCTACAGCAGATCACTCCCTGTCTCTATGACACTGCATGTTGAGAGTCTACCTGAGTTGACCAGTAATGATGATAACCATGAACACCACTTTAAAGTAGATTGGTCAAAGCTCACAGAAGATGATTTATTGTATTACAATTCACAAACTGATAAGAGCCTCAGAAATATTGATATACCGCTTGATGCGATTCTGTGTGGCAGCATCAACTGTAAAAATCAAAACCACAATAATAATCTCTGTGTAATGTATGATAACATTGTGAATTGTCTAAATAATATAAGCAAATCATTTAGTAAAAAAAAGGCTAAACAACATCATCTTAGGCCAGGATGGAATGAATATGTGTCTGAACTCCATAGAGAAGCTAGAGAAGCTTTTAAAAACTGGGTTTTATCAGGAAAAGCAAGACATGGTCCAGAGTGCGAACACAAGAAACACACAAATGCACGATTTAAATATGCTGTGCACTTCATTAAAAGAAATGAACAGGCCATGAGGGCAAACTCCATGGCCAAACATTTTCAGCAGAATAATGCCCTTGACTTCTGGAAAGAAGTTAAAGTTGTCAATAACATGAAGACGCCTCTGCCATCCAGTATTGATGGGGCAGTTGGTTCGGACAGTATTGCAGATCTGTGGAGTAAACACTATAGGGACATTTTCAATAGTGTTAAGAGTGACACATTTAATATTGGTGATGTTCCTAATGATGCTGGTGTGTGTATTAGACCTGATGACGTGTTGTATGCTATTGAAAAATTGTCATTGAACAAAGCATGTGGCCTTGACCAAATAACAGCAGAACATCTGAGGCATGCGAGCAACAGGCTGTCAGTGTTACTTGCTGTGTGTTTTTCTGGTTTTTTAATGCACGGCGTACTTCCTGACTCTATGCTCACCGTGTTGTTAGTGCCAGTAATCAAAAATAAAACCTGTAAAATATCTAGCATTGACAACTATCGACCAATTGCTCTGACCAGTATACTTTCTAAAGTATTAGAACGAATCCTCTTAGTTAGGCTTCAAGATTACATCTTAACCACCGATAATCAATTTGGTTTTAAAAGTAAACATAGCACAGACTTATGTATATATGCACTGAAGGAAGTTGTTAGTAAGTACAGGAGACATAACACCACAGTATTTATGTGTTTCCTGGATGCATCTAAAGCTTTTGATCGAATTAATCATTCCAAATTGTTTGTCAAATTACAAGAGCGAGGGGAGCCACCATATTTGATTAGGATTTTGCACTTTTGGTATGCACGTCAAACCATGCGAGTGAGATGGGGTCAGAGTGTATCTGCACCCTTCCTAGTGACAAATGGTGTCCGACAAGGTGGAATACTGTCCCCTGCACTGTTTAATCTCTATATGGATGACCTCTCGAAGGAGTTAACAAAGTGTAAGACAGGATGTGTGGTGGGAGAAAGTCTCATTTATCATCTCCTCTACGCTGACGACTTAGTGGTCCTGTCACCCTATAGTGCTGGCTTACAGCAACTGCTCAGTGTGCTCAAGGTATGGGGTGGACTGTGATATCGAGTTCAACTATAAAAAGTGTTATCATGATAGCAAAAACCAGGGAGGATCAGAAGCTACATTTTCCTTCATTCTTTTTGGGAGACCAGGAGCTAAATGTGGTTCAAAAATACAGGTATTTGGGTCATATCATCAGGAACGACCTCAGTGATGATGACGAGGTGCAGCGGCAGTGTTGCAAACTGTATGCACAAGCCAACATGCTGGCACGTAATGTCACATGTGTACAGAAGACGTTCAAACCGCTCTGTTTGGAGCCGACTGCTCTCCTCTATACAGCCCACCTGTGGTGCAGTTATAGTCAAGGGAAAATGAAAAAGATGCAGGTGGCTTTCAATGATGCCTTCAGAATCCTGCTCAAGCTTCCGAGATGGACAAGTGCAAGTCAGATGTTTGTGAGCCGGAATGTTCCCACTTTTCATGCTGTTTTGAGGAATTTTATGTATACATTTAAATGTCGACTAAATGTTTCGGAGAAAGTAGTTATAAAAGCCTTGGCTGACGCAGCACTGAGTGATACCAGCTGCAATGGCTGGACCGATGTCCTCGTGTTGTATATTGTTGTTGTATTTGTGTTTGTTGTTTTATGGACCCATGAGTCTGGAATAAAGATATATATATATAAAGAACGATCATGACGAGACAAGAGACAAGACGATCTGACACAAGACACAGGTAGACACAGGCTTAAATACATGAGTAAACGGGGAACAGGTGGACACAATCAGGGGTGGAGCAGACAATCACACTAACGAGGAAACACCAGTGCAGGAAATAAAGTTTCTGAAATGAGAGAGGACAGTCACTACAAAATAAAAGCAGACATGGAAAACAGGACTTAAACCTAAAACTTAACACAATCGACGAGACATGACATATCTTAACAGGTTTATGATAATTATGATAACTAAACATTAACGTTGCGGCCCTTGGGGTTAATCTTAATTTACCTCAATGTGTTTCCTGAGGTTGGTGAGTTGTTGAAGGCCATATCTCCGTAGCTTTCGGTCGGCATAAGAGGCACTTCATCCGGTAGGAAGAAACTTTCACTCCGACAAAAGAAAAGAGTTCGCCCAAATATGGCCACGGACGTTGATCTTGGTCCCCGTGGTTGTTCGAGTAGCTTCCATTGCTGCTCCACATGAAATGAGTCGTATCTGTAGCCGCTCGCTCGCATCCTGGGCATCACTGGGAAGAGAAAACACGCGGCAAGGACCACTGACCCCCAACCTGGTGCTCGTGCTGCGTTCAGGTGTGGTGCGGCGTGTTCCACTATTTCGTGACTATTTCTACTCCGAGAAAAGTTGTTGACGGGGGGGGGGGGGGGGTGGTGCTAGTGACTATTTTTGCTCCATCCCAAATCCCAATGCGCGCAGACCGGCGTCGGAGCTCTGCAGCGGAACAATCGATCGGCGTATTGAGCACCCCTGCATTCAAGCATTAAATAGCCGAGAGGTTTTTTCAGCGTGAGGAATTCGATGTGTGTTGGGAGTGCGTGAGATGAGACCGAAATGCGTTACTTGAGAGCCCTGATATCTATCTTTCTTTCTTTACGTTGTTATACACCAACTGGCCACTGGGGTCGCTGTCGCTGCCACGGGACCGACGCGTCCTCCGAGCAGCCGGGAGGACGGAACGAGTACTTCCGGGAAGAAGAAGAAAGATGGCCACAGCTAACGTCAGCTAGCTTCTGGGGCTCGAATAATGCTGCGCTCGCGTTTATTTCTTCGTGTTGTTTCTCCTGCGGCGGCTCGTTCGTGACGACAGAGACCCGTCGACGGCGTCAGAGAAGCAGCAGCGCAGGAGGTCGTCCGGGGGACTTCTTGAGTATTTTCTGTGGGTCTTTGAGGGGTCTCCTCGGGTCAGCTGGTCGTCAGGTGAGTCCCTAGTTCCTCTTCTTTAAAGCCTCCATCGAGCTGCTGTGGAGACTTCTGCATGCACTGAGCCTCTCAGGGCAGCGTGTCACTCACAATATAGACACAAAGACAATGTAATAACAACAATAACACAATGTGTGTAGAAATGCGTAGATAGAGATATATATATATATTGTAAATAGAATAAGAAATCACAATATAGAAAAGTAAGAAAGATGCACAATATATACACACATAGAATAAGAGGAAGGCACAATATATATAAATATATATGTATATAATAGCAGAATAAGAAAATAATCACAATATATAAAAATAAGAATAGAAAACTAAGAAAGATGCACACAATATATATGAAATAGATAATATAATAAAAGGAAAAATGCATACAAAAAAATATATATTGATCAGGAACAATATATACAAATAATAGAATAATAAGAAAAATCACTATATATATATATATGTAATAAGAAATGCACAATATATATATATTAATGTGTATCATAAGAAAATTAGACAATATATAAAAAAACTGAACAGAATACAAAAGAATGCACAATATATATTAGGGCTGCAACTAACGATTATTTTGATAATCGATTAATCGGTTCATTATTTTATCGATTAATCGGATAAAAAAACAAAAAAACTTTAATTTTCAACCCTTTATTCAAAACAGGGTTCGTACGGTCATGGAAAACCTGGAAAAGTCATGGCATTTTTAAATGGCTATTAGCAGGCCTAGAAAAGTAATTGAACAAATAAAATCCCAAAATATTTGGAAAAGTAATGCAAATTTGTTTTATTAAAATGTTAATTTACACGGTATATATGCGGTATGCTTTGGAATTCTTATTGTTATTTTAAATACTACATCTCACTTTGTCATGTATAGACAGAGTTTTCACAAAATGTTTAATCATAGAAATTTGGTTTAAAGTCATGGAAAGGTCCTGGAGATCCACTGGTCAGCATGTGGATGAACCTGTTCACTGGTCACCATGGTGATGATGAACCTGTTCACTGGTCACCATGGTGATGAACCTGTTCACTGGTCAGCATGTGATGAACCTGTTCACTGGTCACCATGGTGATGAACCTGTTCACTGGTCACCATGGTGATTAACCTGTTCACTGGTCACCATGGTGATGAACCGTCACAAACAGACTGACAGCTCTCCTCTCCTGAGCAGTGGTCCCCATGTGGCCCCGCCCCCTGAACAATATCAGAGACGCGTTCCCATTCATTATTTTTGTCACCTGGCCCGCTGCCATTGAGATTGCAGTGAGACGCGGAAAAAATGTGAAGTGGTGCTCTAAGCAATAAAACATCTTTGATGGGATGTGTCGCGTCTCGGCCAATCAGCGTTCAGATGTCCACAGCGTTTGGGAAGTTAGGTTAGCTTGAATGTTAGTCCGCTACATCTGCTGCTGGCACGCTGCACGGTGTAGCGATGCTAACAAAGTACCCGTACGTTAAACACGATGTGATTTAGCATATTTTTAGAATCGATACTTCATTAAAAGAGCGATCAGAGCTCACGCTGCTCCGCTCCGTTAAATGTTGTCTGCACGCGCAGCGCAGCGCTCACACAGCGAGTGGGGGCGGGGCTTATCTCCGTTGCCTTTCTCCGTGGAAAAATATTTTCCGCTCTCCGCCACGGAATAAATAACCACGTTGTCTACGTTATCCTCTTGTGGAAATGCCACACACGTGGTGACATGTAGCGCCCTGGTGTCTGGGTTCATAACGTCACCCGGAGGCGCACTCAGCTCCGTGAACGTCTCCGACTACGTGAATGACTTCCGCTTCCAGCGCCACGTGAGCAGCAGCAGCCAATTAGATTCATCAACAGAGGAGCAGCTCAGCGCTGATTGGCTCTCACAACGCAGCGTTCTGTCCTCCCTCCGCTCTGCGCTCAACTCAACTTTGTTTACACTCCGTGACTTATTGAGCGCTGTAATAATCACGCGACACAACGAATCGATAATGAAATTCGTTGCCAACTATTTTAATAATCGATTTTTAGCAATTTTATCGATTCGTTGTTGCAGCCCTAATATATATATATATATATATATATATAAACATAGATTGGAAAAAAATGAAAAAAATCACACTTCATCCACAAAATATCATATTAATAAGGAACAATATATACAAATAATATATTAAGAGAAATTCACAATATAGATAATTAAAATATATATAATAATTTAAAAAATGCACAATATTAGATATAATAAAGATCGAATATGTCAAAATAAACTCCAGCGTGGCTCATTGGTTAGTTTTTGATGGAGACACACGCACTGCTGTTTTAAGTTGAAGCAGTTCTCCATTGCAGATTAATGTGTACAGTTTTTTAAAATATATGTGTCCATTTATTTGTGTGTGTCTTCTCTCTCGGCCCAGAGAGGATTGTGGGAACCAGTCGTCATGGCGGCTCCGGGGAACATCCAGACTCCCAGTAAGACCTGGGAGCTGAGTCTGTACGAGCTCCACAGGAGCCCTCAGGTAAGCGTGGGTGTGCCCTTTATCAATCTGTTGTTGGATCATCAGATATTTAATAGGCCTATACAGGGCTCCAGACTGCGACCAAATGGTCGCATTTTGCGCCTAAAATTAGACACAGTGCGAGTAAATTTTTCATCAACTCGCGCATGCGCGACCAGTAAATTAGCAGATTTCTTTTTTTTGTTATTAAATATTTGTGTTGCTTACAAACTTGTTCTACACTTCAGCCCACTACAGTTAGCGATAATGCCTGAATGACTGGTTTGCTAACCGACATTAACTCCAGAAGAAGAAGAAAGGAGACGAAAACCGAAGCAGAAGGCTGGCCTGTGTGTGAGAGGGGGGGGGGGGGGCTAATGTGTGAAAAGAGGCGCACCGCAGCGGAGACGCAACGAGGGCCGCAGAGTGAGAGGTCCACGAGGGGATCCTCACCACCGAGCGGCGTCCCCGTCCCCCGAGTTGAATCTCTGGGTCAACTCAGCCGACTCTCACATGTCTGAGCCCTTATAGACTGATGTTCACGGTAAACACATTCCATCTGGAGCGCGCGAGGGTTTTGATAACGTTAGCGGAAGGATTTAAGTGACAACATCCGGTTTTGCAAAGTTAGCGGAAAGAACCACGTGAAACAACATCCGTTTATCAAAATAAGATGTCGACAAATCATACACGAACATATAAAAGTAAACAATGAACTGATGTATCTTTATAGATCATTTCTGAGATTTAGCTTACATTATGCTAACATTAAAACATTTTTACTGTACCAAGGAAGAGTTTATAAAAATTAGTCAGTCTTTTGTATGTTAAGAAAAGTCCTGTAAATAGATTTCCCCAAGAGTTTCAGGAAATGAATAATGCAGATGTGTTCCATACATATCTGAAATCCCCTACAATAGCAATCAAACAATTTTAATGTATCAATTAGGACATTTTTCAAAGTAAAAGTCCTAAATGTTTAAAGAAATCTGTAATTTCTTTAATGTTTGAGTTGCTTTATACATGTATTTCCTCAGTCCTAGGCAATACTGCTACACAATAAATAGAATGCTTCAATCGACTCGGTGATCGGTATTATCGGTGATCGGCAGATACTGATTTCAGTGATCGGTGATCGGCACCAAAAACCTGATCGTGCATCTCTAATCATAACATCATCAAACCCTAGATGGTTTTGAAAAGAGAACGTGCTGCATACCCTGTTATAATGGTAGGGGAAACACTGGAGTTGATAAGCGTGTCTTCTTGTCTGATCAATACACAACTGTGAGGTGCGTGAATGGACAGAGCGGCCAGCTGCTGATCACTCACTCAATAGCTCGACCTGCACGAACATTTTTTTTGGGGAGCACCGAAGACCCATTTTGACCCAGGAAAAATCCTGTGTGCGCCCCTAAATTTTCTGCTTGCGCCCCTAAAATTTTAAGTTAGGGGCCACTGTGCTCCTAGTAAAAAAAGTTAGTCTGGAGCCCTGCTATATATGTCCTACACGCTCATAAATCAGGTGGAAGTCGCCTCCGGGAGTCAGGCGACGTGTTTGTGAAGCGGGAGCACGGGCCAATCGGCGTCCGGCTTGGAGCTGGGGGCGGGGCTTGGGCCGTCTGTCTGTCTGACTGTCTGTCTCTCTCTCTCTCCAGGAGGCCATCATGGACAGCACTGAGGTGGCCGTGTCTCCTCGCTCTCTGCACAATGAGCTCATGTGTCCGATCTGTCTGGACATGCTGAAGAACACCATGACGACCAAAGAGTGTCTGCACCGCTTCTGCTCCGACTGCATCGTCACCGCGCTGCGTTCAGGGTGAGCGCGGACACGTGGAACCTCAGCAACTGGAAGAACGCAAGATGATAATAATTTTGAATGCGGCGTATTTAAAGTAAAAGATAAAATGACCGCGTTGACGCACACTATAGAAAAAATATATTGTAAAATAATAATGATAAAGAACAATATATACAAATAATAGAATTATAACTATATATATATAATAAGGAACAGAATATATATATCCAAATAAAGATACATAATATATAGAAAATAGGTCAAACGTACAATGTATACAAGAAATATAATGTATTAATAAGGAACAATATATACAAACTATAATAAGAAAATCTAAAGATAGAATAAGAAAAATACACAAGTTATACAAATAATAAAGATGCACAACATATACAATAAATATAATATATTAATAAGGAACAATGGACACATTGTTATCGTGTTTATTGATTTATAACCACAAAAATCAAATGTTCAGGAAAAGAAACATGAAAAGAGGAAAAGTTGCATTATTTTATCAGATGTCTTAAAGCCCCACTATGTAGTTTTTCCCTTTTAGCGCCCCCGTCAGGTTTTTAGGTATTTAACGTTTACTTCAGTGTCGTAAATACCCAGTTACGATAGATGCAGCCTCGCATACACTTGTATTGAGTTGGGATCATGTGTTGTCCTGTATTATAATATTATTATTATTTGTACGTGTCACGGGTTATAAAAGGTGACGAGGGGGAGGTGACGCGAGGGTTTTTTGTTTGGAGCGCACTGACAGGCGGCGGACTCAGAACGGCAGCAATCCGGCGACTGTTTCTATTTTGGATTCATACCAACGGGCGGGATCACTAATAGAAGACTGCGCAGGAACACTGAACTGGGCCAGCACCGACCGGACTAGGGTGAAGGAGCGCGGGGATTGAACGCTGCGCCTCGCCATGTTATCGCTTGGTCGATCAGCTGTTTGCCGGCTTTTTTTGGGGGGGGGGGGGGGGTGCGCGCGTGCAGTCATTTACTTTTGTTTTGGGGGACTGCAAATGTGGAGTACGTGTGATCGAATACAATATTGTTGACAACACCAAAAAGCTACATAAAAAAGCTCCCCTTATACTGGAGCTGCGAGCGTGGACTGGCACTATATGACATTGCGTAATCACTGCCAGAAAGCAGGTCGAAGTACATCCGCCCCGGAGCGGGCGGCTCCAGAATCCTACATAGCGGAGTTATTTCCCCACAGACCCCCGATGGCGGAGGCGCAAATCGTCATATTAAAAGTCATTGTAGCGGCACAATTTTTTTCAAGCTGTTATTTTAAGGTGCCAAAAGTTACATAGTGTTGCTTTAATAAAAATATTAACAAAATGTAAAAAAGATGAAAAATTTACAATATATTCGCAGTTTTTAAACCAAAATAGGTGACTTACGTGAATCGTGTAGATCTGAAGAGTTTTTGTTTTTGGGGGGGGGGGGGGGTGGTCAATTGGCCGGCCGGCGTTTATGAGATTGGAGTGGGACACGGAGAAAATGTGGAGTGGTGCTCTTCACAATAAAACATCTTTGATGGGACGTGTCAATCAGCGTCAAGATGTCTTCAGCGTTTGGGGGTTCAGGTTAGCTTGAATGTTAGCCCGCTACATCTGCTGCTGTCACGCTGCACGGTGTAGCGATACTAACAAAGTACCTGTACGTTAATCACCATGTGATTTAGCATATTTTTAGTATCGATAATTCATTAAAAGAGCGATCAGAGCGCACGCGCTGCTCCGTGTCGAGCTGTCTGCGCTCACAGCGAGAAGCGTTCAGTGGCGGAATGTTTGGCTTTAAAAATACACAAGACTTGAAGACTTGTTCACGCCAACAAAAAAAAGGAAGTTGGTTCATGAATGACCATATTATACACAATATTACTATTATTATAGGGCCCGATCACTGACTTGGTGTCAGAATGGAGGAACTACAGATTATCATACAACGTCCAACATCGATGTTCGTGGAAGTCACCCCCCCCCCCCCCCCGCGCCTATCCTTCTCACTTTTTTCACCCCTGACCCGTTTTCATGCCTGATATATACAAGAAAATATAATATTAATAGGGAACAATATATACAAATAATAAAAAGAAAATGTCACTATATATTTATGTGTGTATATATATATATATAATGAAAAATAAGAAAGATTCCCTATTTTTTGTGTGCATTTTTTCATGAAATGGAAAATAAACACTGACACGGCAAACGATAAATAAAGTAACGGACAAAGATCTTGGACTCAACCGGCGTTGCTGACTCCGCCCCCTCAGGAACAAGGAGTGCCCCACCTGCAGGAAGAAGCTGGTCTCGCGGCGTTCGCTGCGCCGCGACTCGAACTTCGACGCCCTGATCTCGAAGATCTACCCGAGCCGCGACGAGTACGAGGCGCACCAGCGCCGCGTATTGGAGCGCCTCAACCGGCTGCACAACCAGGAGGCGCTGAGCTCCAGCATCGAGGAGGGGCTGCGGCAGCAGGCGCGCTACAGGTACGAGGGGCGGGGCTTAAGAGGGGAGGGGGCGGGGCCACACGCGTGAACTAACCAGAACCTTCCCGGCACCGCAGGAACCACCGCGTGAAGAAGCCGACGCAGGAGAGCGACAACACCACCTTCAGCGGCGGGGAGAACGCCGACGCCCGCTCGCACCTGTCCCATGACTCCGCCCCCTCGCACGCCCCGCCCCCCCCAGGCCAGACGCCGTCGGAGGGGGCGGGGCCGAGCTGCAAGCGGCCGCGGGCATCGGACGAGGGCTCGGCCGCTGAGGCGGACAGCGGCAGCCCGACGCCGACGCTCCGGCGCCGCAAGGAGGGGCCGGCCTCCGAGATCGAGCTGGTCTTCAAGCCGCACCCCCAGCTGGTCCAGGACCAGGACTACAGCCAGACCAGGTGAGACCAGGTCTTTAAAGGGAACCAGGACCTCCTGAGGGTGAGACCGGGTCTTTAAAGGGAACCGGGACCTCCTGAGGGTGAGACCAGGTCTTTAAAGGGAACCAGGACCTCCTGAGGGTGAGACCGGGTCTTTAAAGGGAACCAGGACCTCCTGAGTGTGAGACCGGGTCTTTAAAGGGAACCGGGACCTCCTGAGTGTGAGACCGGGTCTTTAAAGGGAACCGGGACCTCCTGAGGGTGAGACCGGGTCTTTAAAGGGAACCGGGACCTCCTGAGGGTGAGACCGGGTCTTTAAAGGGAACCGGGACCTCCTGAGGGTGAGACCGGGTCTTTATAGGGAACCGGGACCTCCTGAGTGTGAGACCGGGTCTTTAAGGGGAACCGGGACCTCCTGAGGGTGAGACCGGGTCTTTAAGGGGAACCGGGACCTCCTGAGTGTGAGACCGGGTCTTTAAAGGGAACCGGGACCTCCTGAGGGTGAGACCGGGTCTTTAAAGGGAACCGGGACCTCCTGAGGGTGAGACCGGGTCTTTAAAGGGAACCGGGACCTCCTGAGGTGAGACCGGGTCTTTAAGGGAACCGGACCTCCTGAGGTGAGACCGGGTCCCTAAAGGGCACCGGGACCACCTGAGGGTGAGACCGGGTCTTTAAGGGAACCAGGACCTCCTGAGGTGAGACCGGGTCTTTAAGGAACCGGGACCTCCTGAGGGTGAGACCCGGGTCTTTAAGGGAACCGGGACCTCCTGAGGGTGAGACCGGGTCTTTAAAGGGAACCGGACCTCCTGAGGTGAGACCGGGTCTTTAAGGGGAACCGGGACCTCCTGAGTGTGAGACCGGGTCTTTAAGGGGACCCGGGACCTCCTGAGGGTGAGACCGGGTCTTTAAAGGGAACCGGGACCTCCTGAGGGTGAGACCGGGTCTTCAAGGGAACCGGGACCTCCTGAGGGTGAGACCGGGTCTTTAAAGGGAACCGGGACCTCCTGAGGGTGAGACCGGGTCTTTAAAGGGAACCGGGACCTCCTGAGGGTGAGACCGGGTCTTTAAAGGGAACCGGGACCTCCTGAGGGTGAGACCGGGTCTTTAAGGGGAACCGGGACCTCCTGAGTGTGAGACCGGGTCTTTAAGGGGAACCGGGACCTCCTGAGGGTGAGACCGGGTCTTTATAGGGAACCGGGACCTCCTGAGGGTGAGACCGGGTCTTTATAGGGAACCGGGACCTCCTGAGGGTGAGACCGGGTCTTTAAAGGGAACCGGGACCTCCTGAGGGTGAGACCGGGTCTTTATAGGGAACCGGTCCCGGAGGTACTTGTACATGAGGTCCTACATGGTGGACTTCCTGTCCAGGAGGTCCTACATGGTGGACTTCCTGTCCAGGAGGTCCTCTTTAATGTAAAGCGTCTCCAGCGGATGCTCCTCCAGGTTCGTGAAGACCACCGGCAACGCCACCGTGGACCACCTGTCCAAGTACCTGGCGCTGCGCATCGCGCTGGAGGACCGCAGGGCCCAGGACAGAGGACGCGAGGAGGCAGGAGGCAAGGAAGGAGGAGAGGGGACGAGTCTGAGGAACATCAGCGAGAAACAATACACCATCTACATTGTGACCAGAGGGGGCCAGTTCTCTGTGAGTGGGAGGGCAACTTTATTTTACTATATTAACTTGACACTGAATATCCTAACTCTAACCAGGGGTGCACATAACTGTTTTAGTGCTGAGCGATGCGGCGCGCGAGACAGAGCCGAGAAGTGTTAACGCGACACTAGAGAGTGACATGCTGCTGTAGAGACGATCAATATCAGATCGGTCAGTACGCAAAGTAACACAAGTGGCATTGACTATTTTTGCCCATGCGTACCTGTTATGTGAACCCCTGACTATACTAACTTCATATTACGGGTTATATTAACTTAATACCCCGTCCTCAGACCCTGAACGGCTCTCTGACGCTGGAGCTCGTCAATGAGAAGTACTGGAAGCTCCGGAAGCCTCTGGAGTTGTTCTACGCTCCCACCATGGAGCAGCCACCCCCACTGCAGAGCCCCGCCCCTCAGAGGGAGGCCCCCGCCCACATGAGGGACTTCAAAGCGGAAGTGGAGCCTCAAGAGAACTACGTCCTTGTTGACAAATTTGTCCATTTCAAATAACTGAGTCTTCATGATTATTTATCAAGTCTTTATTTAAACATGACTGTCCTTCGTGTGTTTAATGACTCAAACATTACATAACTGCTGGAGCCTTCCCAGCATGCACTGGGGGGGCCGCTCTATTTTACGATAGTTGGATCTTAAGTCATAAAGTCTCTTCATTTCATCAACTGCCTGTTTAGTTTATTGAATATTTGTATATTAAGAATGCAATATTTCCCATTTGTATAATTAAACAATAAAATCCCATTTGGCGTGAAATCATTTTGATTTAAAAAGTTCAAAACAATGAAACGGCACGAGTGGATTTTGAGCTTTTTATTGAACAAAGGGAAGCGGCGTTTACTTCTTCTTGGACACGCCCACGGTGCGACCGCGGCGCCCGGTGGTCTTGGTGTGTTGACCACGCACACGCAGACTGGAGGAGAGAAGACGTGAGCGTTAGAACGGCAACGCCTCGACAAGCGTCTCTCACACACAGGTCTTACCCCCAGAAGTGCCGCAGCCCGCGGTGAGCCCTGATCTTCTTCAGCCTCTCCAGATCTTCTCTCAGCTTGTTGTCCAGACCGTTGGCGAGGACCTGAAACAGAGAGGCGGTCACCGTGAGCGCCGTGGAGCAGTCGTGTTCCCCTGGAAGTGCCATGCGGTGACCACGGCGTGATGTCACGTGACCAGCGGCGCTCTGGACTAGGGATGCGCCGATCCATATCGGCCGATATTCCCATTATCGGTTTTGATCGGCGTTCTCAACACGGCCGATCAGATGACGTAACATCTGCGAGAACTATCAGAGACGTTTCAATCGCCGCGCAACGGAGACGATGCGCCCGGCGAGGGCCGCAGAGTGAGAGGTCAGAGGGGATCCTCACCACCGAGCGGCTCCCCGTCCCCCGAGTTGAATCTCTGGGTCGACTCAGCCGACTCACATGTCTGAGGCTCTGAGCCCCTATAGACTGATGCTCACGCTAAACACATTCCATCGGAGGGTTTTAATAAAGTTAGCGGAAAGAACCACGTGAAACATCCGTTTTTCAAAATAAGATGTCGACAAATCATACACTAACATATCAAAGTAAACAATGAACTGATTTTGTATCTTTAGAGATCGTTTCTGAGATTTAGCTTAAATTATGCTAACATTAAAACATTTTTACTGTACCAAGGAAGAGTTTATAAAAAATAAGTGAGACTTTTGTATGTTAAAAAAAGTCCTGTAAATAGATTTCCCCAAGAGTTCCAGGAAATGAATGATGCAGATGTGTTCCATACATATCTGAAATCCCCTACAATAGCAATCAAACTATTTTAATGTATCGATTAGGACATTTTTCAAAGTAAGTCATAAATGTTTAAAGAAATCTGTAATTTCTTTAATGTTTGAGTTGCTTTATATATGTATTTCCTCATAGTCTTAGGCAATAATGCTACACAATAAATAGAATGCTTCAATCGACACCGTGATCGGTATTATCGGATCGGCAGATACTGATTTCGGTGATCGGCACCAAAAACCTGATCGGTGCATCTCTACTCTGGACCCACCTGGCTGTATTTGCCGTCCTTGATGTCCTTCTGCCTGTTGAGGAACCAGTCGGGGATTTTGTACTGGCGAGGGTTCTGCATGATGGTCACCACACGCTCCACCTGAGGAAACAAACCGTCAGCGACGGTTCCCCGTGGAGAACCCGCGCGGCGGCTCAGGCGGCGGTCCTCACCTCGTCGTCGCTCAGCTCTCCGGCCCGTTTGTTGAGGTCGATGTCGGCCTTCCTCAGGACCACGTGAGCGTAACGTCTGCCGACCCCCTGAGACCAGACGCAGCGCTCGTTGTTATCATCATTCAGGTACCGGCGAGGCGCCCGCGAGGTTCTACAGAGGAACTCACCTTGATGGCGGTGATGGCGAAGGCGATTTTCCTCCTGCCATCGATGTTCGTGTTAAGAACACGAAGAATGTGCTGGAACTTCTCAGGAATGACCAGAGACTGAAAACACAAGAGCACAGCTGCATTACAAAATGTATACACACAACATGTATACACACACACACACACACACGGGACACAATGCTCATCAAAAGCTGCAGACACCCATGTTTCATACTTCAGCCACCAGATCTATCTCACATGAGAAACAGGAACAAATTAACTTGCAGCTTAAGCTAATATAATAATGATTTAACACATTCAATCTCCAACACTCATCTTAAAGAGTCTTCTCGTGGTTAATATTCGAACATGAGCCTCTGCAGAAACACTTTAGCTCCAGTTAGTTTCCAACATCTTCCAACTTCAAAAACTACTTAAAAGTCCATAGAAACACAGCCAGAACCACCAGAACCACCAGGTCCGGCTGCAGCGGCGTGTCCGCCGGTGTAACGCGGACTTGTCTCCCCGCCGGAGTGATGCCGTGAGAACGTATGAAGCTACAAGCTAACCGCCTTCACAATATGACCCGGTGTTTCTGTTTGTAGACGCCGGCCCCGTGGAGCCGCGGCCCGGAGGCAGCTCTGCTCTCACCGGGAGGAAACACGTTCATAACGTTGTGAAGACAGAAAATACGTAACCAGTGTGTCCGTACGGCTCAGCGCAGCAGACACTGAAACTGCGTTAAAACTCCGATTTCCAACCAATATCCAAACAATTCAACATCGGTTCGCTCGCTCAAATTGTACAGAATTTATTAAGGCTGCAAAGTTAATAAACGAGAGTGTTAGGAGCGAGATGATTGAAGATTTGAAACCGATATCGGGATGACAGAAAACACACTCACCATCTTGGAAGTAGGTTCCGAGCGAAGAGGAAGCCGCAAGGTTCTCGCGAGAGTTTGTTCACGTCGGAGAACGGAAGTCGGTGCGCCGTTTTTAATCCATCCGGCGAGATAATTGAACACCGGCGCAAATAAAAAACTAAATAATATATATTCATAGCAATGTTAACGTAGTCTCGCTAAATTGATATTAAAGAAACATTTTAATTTGATTCACTTGATACATAGTAATATTAGTAGCTTGTTTCTGTAAAACTAAACTAAAGGGGCCAACAAGGCGGAACTGACCCTTCATTTTCTTTTTGCTATATGACGTCGGGGTGAATTCGCCGTAATGGTGGACGTAGCTGCTGCAGCCGTTGGAGCTGGGCTCGATGTAAACACAGCCGGAAACTCGACCGACATGGCCATGGCGTATTTACAAGACGAGGTGACGTCTGAGTACTTACAGCTTCATTTGTAGTGAAGCTAAATAAAACATACGACTGTTTATTCGCTGTTTTTCGTTCCCGTTTCCTGTTCACTGGCATCATTACGAGATGTGACGTCACGTTCATCTGACTGAAGAGCTTAAAAAATGTGACAGGAAAAGCGTTTTTTCTGTTAAAGGTGTATTTTAACTCAAATGAAATGTCTATGTATATGTATATGTTTATAATTTTTTTTAACAGATTATCTTCCTCATGTACTACTGTCAGTCAGTATATACACTTTTTATTTGTACTCTTGTATTTAATCGTCGTTTTTGTATTTTATTTTTTTAATTTTAGAAACTATAAAAAATAATTTCTTTACTTTATTCTTGTGTTTTTATTTCGCAGAAATGTCAGTATTATTTATTTACGATTGGTCATTATTATTCTTTTGTTGCTATTTATTTATATTTTTATTCTGTCGCATTTCTTCTGTTTATTAATGAAACTGGCACCATTTGGTAATTCTGGTAAGATTCAACGTAGAAACTTAAATAAAAATGGGAATATACGGTTATTTGACGGATTGTATTATTCATGTTACAATTTAAAATCAAACGTATTAGCACATCATAAGAAAACATCATTTTAATTTGGGGAATAGTAGAGTTGAACTATCATTATAGGCGTAAACTTACAAGATAAATTATTAGACGTTCATTCTCCTCTGCTGTTTGCTTTTCTAGAACACTGATGGAGAAATGCCCAACCTGAACCTGGGGGAGCTGGACCTCACCACGGACGAGTTCATCCTGGACGAAGTGGACAGTAAGGCCACGTTTACATACATGTTTCATTGAAATATGTAATGTATTAAGAATTTATAATATAAGGAGGCAGAGGGACCTGATAAAAAAAATTCTATATCACATATTAAAATAAATAAATACATTTTCTTGAAAAAAATTATATATACTGTATATATATATATATCATTTTTTAAATTTGTCATAGAAAATATATTTAGATAATTAATTTCAATTTAATTTATACAACGTTTTACATTTTAGTTACATTTGTATTATTTCTTTCTTTTTTTAAGTAGTAAGACAACGTTTACTGTTCATGTTTCATATGAAGGAAAAACCGGCAGCTAAACAGCTTATTGAAATATGTAATATATGAATAATTAATAAGATAAGGAGGCAGAGGAACTGGATATAAAAAAGTAATATAAACAATAAAAAAAGAAAAAACTTCTTGAAAAAAATTAATATATATATATAACAATATATTTAAATACATATATAAAGAAAGACGTCTCTTTTTTTCTAGCATTTATTATAGAAATATATTTAATTTAAATTCAATTTTATTTATAATTTAAAACAATATTTTACTTAAATTTGTATTATCTTTATTTAAGTAGTAAGGCCACATAAAATATATTTATATATATTTACTTTAAATAAAATGTATTTATGTATATTTAATTTAAATAAAATATATTATTTACATATATATATATATTTCAACATTTTAAATCACACTACTTTTTCTATTTGAGTTTCAGCTCATGTATTGTTTTGAAGAAACTGTAGCCTTAAAAGTTTCAGCTCATGTATCTTGTTGAAGACGCTGTAGCTTTAAGAGTTTCAGCTCATGTATCTTGTTGAAGACGCTGTAGCTTTAAGAGTTTCAGCTCATGTATCTTGTTGAAGACGCTGTAGCTTTAAGAGTTTCAGCTCATGTATCTTGTTGAAGATGCTGTAGCTTTAAGAGCTGACCTGTGTCTCCTCTGCAGTTCACATCCAGGCCAACCTGGAGGACGACCTCGTGAAGGAGGCGCTCAGAACGGTGAGCGCTCCGTGTCCACACTCGGACGTCTGTGAGTCCGGAGTGGACCACCTGAACGTGTGCTCTGTGTGCAGGGCGTGGACCTCCGGCAGTACTCCAAGCAGGTGGAGGCGGAGCTACAGAGGATCGAACAGGCGTCCATCAAAGACTGTATCCTGTCCTTCAGCCCGGTGCTTCATCATCATCGGCATCATCATTATCATCATTTAGTTTTTTTAATTCAAACATTCTATGAATATTTCGAGAGGTTGTTGTTGTTGTTTATTTTCCTGACCGTTCACCCGTCAGACATCAAAGAGAGTCAAAACATCGCTCTCCTGCACAACCAGATCACCGCCTGTGACTCCATACTGGAGGTGAGACCCACAATGCACCAGGCGGCATTCTCTCTCCTGAGACCCCTCTGGTTGTATAGAAGTCTATGCTTCATGAGTTAAAGCTGCATTCTCTCCCCTGCCCACCAGGGGGCGACTCCTCTGGTTGTATAGAAGTATATGCTTCATGTGTTAAAGCTGCATTCTCTCCCTTGACCACCAGGGGGCGACTCCTCTGGTTGTAGAGAAGTCTATGCTTCATGTGTTAAAGCTGCATTCTCTCCCCTGACCACCAGGGGGCGACTCATCTGGTTGTATAGAAGTTTATGTTTCATGTGTTAAAGCTGCATTCTCTCTCCTGACCACCAGGGGGCGCCTCCTCCGGTTGTATAGAAGTCTATGCTTCATGTGTTAAAGCTGCATTCTCTCCCCTGCCCACCAGGGGGCGCCTCCTCCGGTTGTATAGAAGTCTCTGCTTCATGTGTTAAAGCTGCATTCTCTCCCCTGACCACCAGGGGGCGACTCCTCTGGTTGTAGAGAAGTCTATGCTTCATATGTTAAAGCTGCATTCTCTCCCCTGACCACCAGGGGGCGACTCATCTGGTTGTATAGAAGTCTCTGCTTCATGTGTTAAAGCTGCATTCTCTCCCCTGACCACCAGGGGGCGACTCATCTGGTTGTAGAGTCAGTCTGCTTCATATGTTAAAGCTGCATTCTCTCCCCTGACCACCAGGGGGCGACTCATCTGGTTGTATAGAAGTTTATGTTTCATGTGTTAAAGCTGCATTCTCTCTCCTGACCACCAGGGGGCGACTCCTCTGGTTGTATAGAAGTCAATGCTTCATGAGTTAAAGCTGCATTCTCTCCCCTGCCCACCAGGGGGCGCCTCCTCCGGTTGTATAGAGGCCCTGATGCGTTTGTCTCCCCAGCGCATGGAGGGCATGCTGAGCGGCTTCCAGAGCGACCTGTCCTCCATCAGCAGTGAGATCCAGACGCTGCAGCAGCAGTCCGTCAGCATGAACGTGCGGCTGAAGAACCGGCAGGCGGTGCGCAGCCACCTCAGCCAGCTGGTGGACGAGCTGGTGGTGCCCGGGGCCATGATCTCGTGAGTGGGGGAGTGGCGGGTAGTGTGGTGGTCTCTGAGGGTCTGACGTGCCCCCCCCATGCAGCTCCATCCTGGACAGCCCCGTGACGGAGCAGGAGTTCCTGGAGCAGCTCCACGAGCTCAACAACAAGATCAACTTCGCTAAGGAGCTGAGCTTCAGGGAGACGCTGGCCTGCTCCGACATCCAGGACATCGTGGACCGGCTGAAGCTCAAGGTGCAGAACCCAGCAGAACCACAGCCTCTCTTGTAGATGTCATTTGGGGGTTTTAGCGGTTTCGTCTTCCTTCAGGCCGTGTCGAAGATCCGAGAGTTCATCCTCCAGAAGATCTACTCCTTCAGGAAGCCCATGACCAACTACCAGATCCCCCAGAACACACTGCTGAAGTTCAGGTGAAGCCCCGCCCCTCACATTAGGGGAGGAGTCACAACGTGACCTCATCGACGTCACATGACTCTTCACTTACATTAGAGGAGGAGTCACAACGTGACCTCATCGACATCACATGACTCTTCACTTACATTAGAGGAGGAGTCACAACATGACCTCATTGACGTCACATGACTCTTCTCTCACATTAGGGGAGGAGTCACAACGTGACCTCTTCGACGTCACATGACTCTTCTCTCACATTAGGGGAGGAGTCACAACGTGACCTCTTCGACGTCACATGACTCTTCTCTCACATTAGGGGAGGAGTCTGGCGTGACCTCATCGGCGTCACATGACTCTTCTCTCACATTAGGGGAGGAGTCACAATGTGACCTCTTCGACGTCACATGACTCTTCTCTCACATTAGGGGAGGAGTCACAACGTGACCTCTTCGACGTCACATGACTCTTCTCTCATATTAGGGGAGGAGTCACAGCGTGACCTCATCGACATCACATGACTCTTCTCTCACATTAGGGGAGGAGTCACAACGTGACCTCTTCGACGTCACATGACTCTTCTCTCACATTAGGGGAGGAGTCACAACGTGACCTCTTCGACGTCACATGACTCTTCTCTCACATTAGGGGAGGAGTCACAACGTGACCTCTTCGACGTCACATGACTCTTCTCTCACATTAGGGGAGGAGTCACAGCGTGACCTCATCGACGTCACATGACTCTTCTCTCACATTAGGGGAGGAGTCACAGCGTGACCTCATCGACATCACATGACTCTTCTCTCATATTAGGGGAGGAGTCACAACGTGACCTCATCGACGTCACATGACTCTTCTCTCATATTAGGGGAGGAGTCACAACGTGACCTCATCGACGTCACATGACTCTTCTCTCATATTAGGGGAGGAGTCACAACGTGACCTCATCGACATCACATGACTCTTCTCTCATATTAGGGGAGGAGTCACAACGTGACCTCATCGACATCACATGACTCTTCTCTCATATTAGGGGAGGAGTCACAACGTGACCTCATCGACGTCACATGACTCTTCCCCTCCAGGTTCTTCTACCAGTTCCTTCTGGCCAATGAGAGGACGGTGGCGAAGGAGATCCGAGACGAGTACGTGGACACGATGAGTAAGATCTACTACAGCTACTTCAAGTCCTACAGCGGCAGGTTGCTCAAAGTGCAGGTCAGAGCGGCACCGCCGCCCTCTTCACAGCTCGTTTCCTCATTTTCTAATGACACTCATTTATTTATATTTAAATCCTCTCATGGTCCCTTCAGTACGAGGAAGTGGCAGACAAAGACGACCTGATGGGAGTCGAAGACACGGCCAAGAAAGATATCCTTCCTTGTGTGTGTGTGTGTTACTTTGGCTATGATCCAATCGGACGTCTCGCTTCACTTCCACTGGGTGTTTGTTGGCTCCTCGCCAAGCAACGAGAGGAACTCGGTTACGCCCAGTGTGTGTGTGTGTTTGATGGCCTAGTTCAACAGGTGTGAGGATCACGCGTGTGTGTGTGCGTCACAGAATACCAAAAACACACCAACCTGCTCATTAACTGTCTCTAAAGCGATCAGTAATCCTCTGACCCTCCGGCACACACACACACGTCCACATAACACACACATCCACATAACACACATAACACGCACACACACGTCCACATAACACACACACACGCATATGTCCACATAACACACATTTGTTCACATAACACACATGTTCACCTTTTGGACTCACCTGTTCAACCCGCTCGCTTCAGGAAGGATTTCATATTTACGTCTGAAGAAAAGCTGTAGAACTTTAAACCTGTAGTTTAAACACCGGGTCTTGTGTGTATTTATATGTATTTATATATATTATATGTATATATTATATGTATTGTATTTTTTTTTTATTGATATTACTTTTATTAGAAATAATATTTGTTATTATTTGTATTAGCATTATTAATAGTATTATTGTTATTAATATTGTTATGTATATTTATTATGTATTATTCTAATTATTTTTTTAGATTATATTTTATTATTAATATTATTTGTATTTGTATTAATATTATTATTAATCACAGGATTTGTTTTTAAATGGAACCGTTGTTTCATAATTTTACAATTGCACTGAATTATTCTTCAAGTAGCCCGATGTTTCCCATCATGCATTGGGGTCGGTAGCCCGGTGTTTCCCATCATGCATTGGGGTCGGTAGTCCGGAGTTTCCCATCATGCATTGGTGTCGGTGGCTTGGTGTTTCCTATCATGCATTGGTGTCGGTAGCCCGGTGTTTCCCATCATGCATTGGGGTCAGTAGTCCGGAGTTTCCCATCATGCATTGGTGTCGGTGGCTTGGTGTTTCCCATCATGCATTGGGGTCGGTAGTCCGGAGTTTCCCATCATGCATTGGTGTCGGTAGTCCGGAGTTTCCCATCATGCATTGGTGTCGGTGGCTTGGTGTTTCCCATCATGCATTGGGGTCGGTAGTCCGGAGTTTCCCATCATGCATTGGGGTCGGTAGTCCGGAGTTTCCCATCATGCATTGGTGTCGGTGGCTTGGTGTTTCCTATCATGCATTGGGGTCGGTAGTCCGGAGTTTCCCATCATGCATTGGTGTCGGTGGCTTGGTGTTTCCTATCATGCATTGGGGTCGGTAGTCCGGAGTTTCCCATCATGCATTGGTGTCGGCTTGGAGTTTCCCATCATGCATTGGTGTCGGTGGCTTGGTGTTTCCCATCATGCATTGGGGTCGGTAGCTTGGTGTTTCCCATCATGCATTGGTGTCGGTAGTCCGGAGTTTCCCATCATGCATTGGTGTCGGGGGCTTGGTGTTTCCCCATCATGCATTGGGGTCGGTAGCTTGGTGTTTCCCATCATGCATTGGGGTCGGTAGCCCGGAGTTTCCCATCATGCATTGGTGTCGGGGGCTTGGTGTTTCCCATCATGCATTGGGGTCGGGGCTTGGTGTTTCCCATCATGCATTGGGGTCGGTAGCCCGGTGTTTCCCATCATGCATTGGGGTCGGTAGCTTGGTGTTTCCCATCATGCATTGGTGTCGGGGGCTTGGTGTTTCCCATCATGCATTGGGGTCGGTAGCTTGGTGTTTCCCATCATGCATTGGGGTCGGTAGCCCGGTGTTTCCCATCATGCATTGGGGTCGGTAGCTTGGTGTTTCCCATCATGCATTGGTGTCGGTGGCTTGGTGTTTCCCATCATGCATTGGGGTCGGTAGCTTGGTGTTTCCCATCATGCATTGGGGTCGGTAGTCTGGAGTTTCCCATCATGCATTGGTGTCGGTGGCTTGGTGTTTCCCATCATGCATTGGGGTCGGTAGCTTGGTGTTTCCCAACATGCATTGGGGTCGGTAGCCGGAGTTTCCCATCATGCATTGGGGTCGGTAGCTTGGTGTTTCCCATCATGCATTGGGGTCGGTAGTCCGGAGTTTCCCATCATGCATTGGTGTCGGTGGCTTGGTGTTTCCCATCATGCATTGGGGTCGGTAGCCCGGTGTTTCCCATCATGCATTGGGGTCGGGAGCCCGGTGTTTCCCATCATGCATTGGGGTCGGTAGCCCGGTGTTTCCCATCATGCATTGGGGAGACTTCCTGTTGCTGGTTTCCTTGACTTCCTGCTGCAGGCTTCTTCTCCAAACCGTCTCTGAGGAGCAGGAACACCATCTTCACGCTGGGCCAGCGGGGGGCGGTACTGAGCCCCGCGGAGCTGGAGGGGCCCATCCTGGTCCCCCACACGGCCCAGAGGGGGGACAGCAGGGTGAGGCGGGACCTGGTCCACATCCAGACCTCTTGTTCCTTAAAACCAGAAGAGTTGTCCAGCATGTATTACAAAAACTAAAGTCCACCAACAGTAAGATGTAATGACGTTTTATATATTAGAACTAGAGTGGCATTTAAATACTTTAGTTTGATCAACTTTAGTATAATATTTAATATGTTGTCATTTAATAACAGTAGAATGTAATTTAATTTGTATGTAATATTATATTTAATAACAGTAAAATATAATTAATAATTTGATCTAATATACTAAAATGAAATTAGTGTAATTTAATACATTGTAATTTAATAACAGTCAAATATAATATAATTTAGTTATTTATGTAATATAATAAAATATTTTTTATATTGTAATTTAATAACAGTAAAATATAATATAATGTAACTTCCTGAATTTCAGTTGTATGTAATATAAAATTATAAAATATGTAATATAATGTTATTTAAATTGTATTTAATATCATAAAATATGTATTATATTATGATTTAATAACAGTAAAATATAATTTAGTTTATCTAATTTTATCTAATATAATACAAATGAAATATAGTGTAATTTAATTTAAATTATATGTAATATAATAAAAATATTTAATTTATTGTAATTTAACAACATTGAATGTAATGTAATTTATCTCAAAATGTAATGTAATTTATATATGCTGTTTTCATATGTTGTAAACCGGTCTGAACTGGTTCTTCTGGCTCCACGACGAACGAACAGGAAACCAAAAGAAACAAAGAAATGAGCCGCCGACGTGAGCAAACAATAGAAGTTCAACGAAATATTATTAGTCTCTGTATCAAAGACGACCTGAAATATTTAGAAACATAAATAGACTCCATAATTATTGTCCTCCAGCAGGTGGAGTAAACATATTAAATGTTTCAGGAACACTAACATTATAAAATATGAATTATTATTCAGAAAAAACTCAAACTGAACTGAAATGAAACTAAATTAAGAAATAATAACTAAACTGAAGTAAAATAAAACTCAGCATTTAAAGGAAAGTTGCGGTCGTGACCTTTGACCTCAGGCGTCAAAGGTCGCGACCCCTTTGACTCCTGTCAAGTCGAACCCTAAAGCATCAAAACGTCCTCCA
Source organism: Pseudoliparis swirei (assembly GCF_029220125.1). Classification (NCBI taxonomy): domain Eukaryota; kingdom Metazoa; phylum Chordata; class Actinopteri; order Perciformes; family Liparidae; genus Pseudoliparis; species Pseudoliparis swirei. Next base: position 21,167,609 of record NC_079388.1, on the reverse strand, counting down.
AACTCTAACTAACTAACTTATTATTATCTCCTTTAAAAAAAAAATCTGTGGCGTTGTGAATTAAATAAATGAAACGTAATAACCGAGCGCTTGGTGAATTTTAAATGTGGCCGAGGGCGCCCCCGTGTGGCGGCCCGTGGTAACTGCGTCCCCTCCCCCAGTACCCGTACGAGACGCTGTTCCGCAGCCAGCACTACGCGCTGCTGGACAACGGCTGCAGGGAGTTCCTGTTCCTGGCCGACTTCTTCATGGTGGCGGGGAACTCGGCCCTGGACCTGTTCAACAGCATCATGGGGAAGACGCTCAGCATGTTCCTGGTAGGAAGCTGCTCCTGCTGCTGCTCCTCCTCCTCCTCCTCCTCACATCGACCTCTCCCCCCCTACAGAAGAGCTTGTCTGCGTACGCGTCCGACTGCTTCGACAGCATCGCCGTGTTCCTCTGCATCCACATCGTGCTGCGCTTCAGGGCCGTCACGGCCAAGAGGAGCATCCCGGCCCTCGACAAGTCAGTCCACTTCATAAACTCTCATTTATTATAATTATAATGCATTTTCACTTATTATAATTTAATAAATTTTCATTTATTATAATTTAATGCATTTACATTTATTATAATTTAATAAACTTTAATGTATTATAATGTAATGCATTTTCATTTATTATAATTTCTTCCTCATATGGGCGTCTCTTCCTCTCTTGTGGGCGTGTCTTCTCGTCAGCGTCTCTTCCTCATCTGTGGGCGTGTCTTCCTCATATGTGGGTGTGTCTTCCTCACCTGTGGGCGTGTCTTCCTCGCTTGTGCTCAGGTACTGGGAGGCGGTGCTGGAGCTGCTGTGGCCGAGGTTCGAGCTCATCCTGGAGATGAACATCCACAGCATCCGGAACACAGACCCCCAGAAGCTGGGAGTCCTGGACACCAGACCCCACTACGTAGGCCACACACACACACACACACACACACTGTTTCTGTGCGTTTGTTTATTTATTGTTGTTTCCTAAGATCACTCGTCGCTACGCAGAGTTCTCGTCGGCCATCGTCAGCATCAACCAGACGTTTCCCAACGAGAGGACCAACACCCTGCTGGGACAGCTGCTGGTACACACACACACACACACTGGGACACACAAAGAGACACACGCACACACTGGGACACACAAAGGGACACACACACACACACACTGAATCTAGTGCCGTAGATTTTCTTTTATTATTATTTGTATTATCATTCTATATATTATTTTATTGGACTACGGATGAAATACACGGGGCCCCATATTATAATTATCATTATTAATAATTATATTGTCATTATTATTTTCTTTATTATTACTGTTTCATTATTCTCATTAATAATAGTATTATTATCAATATTATTAATAGTATTATTATTATCATTAGTATCAATGTTATGATTATCATTATTATTCATATTATTGTTATAATAATAATCATTGTTATCATCATCATAATATATAATAGTAATAATTATTATTCTTATCACTATATTTATTATTATTATCATTAAGATGAAGCTGTGTGTTCCAGGTGGAGAACTTTATTATTATATGTATTATTATTATATGTATTAATATTGTTATATTAATTATTATTAATCATAATAATATCATAGAGATGTAGCTGTCTGTTCCATGTGGAGAACTGTATTATTATTATTATATTTATTATTATTATATTTATTATTATTAAAAATATAATATCCTAAAGATTAAGCTGTGTGTTCCAGGTGGAGAACTTTATTATAATATTTTTTATTATTGTTGTTTTTATAATATGTATTATAAATATTATATTTATTAATAATAATAATAATATAATATCCTAAAGATGAAGCTGTGTGTTCCAGGTGGAGGTGGAGAACTTTGTGCTGAAGATGGCGGCTGAGTTTCCCTCCAGGAGAGACCAGCTGATCTTCCTCATGAACAACTACGACATGATGCTCAGCGTCCTCATGGTGGGTCACGTGACCATGTGACCACGTGACCCCTCCCCCCTCCTCTAAACCGCTTGTTGTTCCCTGTTTGTCCAGGAGAGGGCGGCAGACGACAGCAAAGAGGTGGAGGGATTCCAACAGCTGCTCCTGGCCCGCACTCAGGTAAACCTCACAGGTGCATTGTGGGAAATCTGAAGCTCCCCTGGGCTCCCTTCCTCTTTGTGCTCGAGCTTTTATTTTGAAAAGCCTTGCATCATGGAGTTGTTGTTCTTCACTTCAGTTCTTTTACCACAAGTTATCCTCCTCCTCCTCCCCCTGCTCCTCCTCCTCTTGCTCCTCCACCTCCTCCTCTTGCTCCTCCTCTTCCTGCTCCTCCTCCAGGAGTTCATCGAGGAGATCCTGTCTCCTCCCTTCGGAGGGATGATCTCCTTCGTGAAGGAGGCCGAGGCGTTGATGGAGAAAGGTCAGCTGGACCGACTGAAGAACGACGAAGGTGAGAAGACTTCCTGTTTCACACACAACTTCCTGTTCAACACATGACTTCCTGTGTGTGTCTCTCTCTGTGTGTGTGTGTGTGTGTAGTTCGCATCACTCAGCTGGTTCGGGGCTTCTCCAGCTCGTGGAAGCAGTCGGTGGAGTCCATGAGTCAGGACGTCATGAGGTCCTTCACCAACTTCAAAAATGGAACCAGCATCATCCAGGTGAGCCACGACAACAACAACAACAACAGCTGTTGACCATAGTCCCAAAACACAGAACTTAGATGCGATGATGTGAAGGGATCTCCTTGGTGAAGGTTGTGTTCTCCTTCCTGTCTTGATTAGTTCTCTAGTCACTTCCTGTGTGGAAGAGTTCCAAACAGGAAGTGACTCCACTTCCTGTTTGTGCCGCAGGGCGCCCTGACCCAGCTGATCCAGTACTACCACGGCTTCCACAAGATCCTCAACCAGCCCGCCTTCCGCAGCCTGGCCGTCCGCTCGGAGCTCATCAACCTGCACCACCTCATGGTGGAGGTGAAGAAGCACAAGCCCAACTTCTAACATGGGGTCACATGGGGTCACATGGAGTCACATGGAGTCACCTCGGGTCACATGGGGTCACATGGGGTCACATGGGGTCACCTCGGGTCACATGGGGTCACATGGAGTCACATGGGGTCAGCTCGGGTCACATGGGGTCACATGGAGTCACCTCGGGTCACATGGGGTCACATGGGGTCACATGGAGTCACCTCGGGTCACATGGAGTCACCTCGGGTCACATGGGGTCACATGGGGTCAGCTCGGGTCACATGGAGTCACATGGGGTCACATGGGGTCACATGGGGTCACATGGGGTCACATGGAGTCACATGGGGTCAGCTCGGGTCACATGGGGTCACATGGGGTCAGCTCGGGTCACATGGGGTCACATGGGGTCACATGGGGTCAGCTCGGGTCACATGGAGTCACATGGGGTCACATGGAGTCACCTCGGGTCACATGGGGTCACATGGGGTCACCTAGGGTCACATGGAGTCACCTGGAGTCACCTCGGGTCACATGGGGTCACCTGGAGTCACCTCGGGTCACATGGGGTCACATGGGGTCACCTCGGGTCACATGGGGTCTGAGGTCTCTGTCCATGAAGTCTCTGAATGTTTCTACTTATTTTCTTTCTCATTGAAATGTGATAAAAAAAACAAGAAAACTGAAATAATATAAAACAAATTATTTTATTAAACACTGAAAGTGTGATTTTATTTAATGTGCATTAATAAATCATTCGTAACTTGTGAGAAGCTACTTCCTGTCCGTCTCTTAATGCGGTCCCACTTCCTGTCCGTCTCTCAATGCGATCTGAATTCCTGTCCGTCTCTCAATGCGGTCTGACTTCCTGTCCGTCTCTCAATGCGGTCCCACTTCCTGTCCGTCTCTCAATGCGGTCCCACTTCCTGTCCGGTCTCACTTCCTGTCCGTCTCTCAATGCGGTCCCACTTCCTGTCCGTCTCTCTATGCGGTCTCACTTCTCTCTCTGCTCCTCTGGACATATAAATGTTGTTTATAGTTATTTCTATAAAGCAGGCTGAGCGGTTGTTTGGGACTATTTCCCTCGGCGGATGGATCCCACTCGGCGCTGCGGGGAGTGATTTGAACATGAAGTTGTTTTCTGGTATTTATTGTTTTCATTTAATACATTTATAAAACGGTAGCTCTCACAGAAACATTAACATGACATGATTTATATTCCCAACAAACCGTCCAAATTATAATATATATATATTATAATTATTATAATATATATATATATATTACAGGGCTCTCAAGTTTTGTAGACAGGCAAGTTTTTTTGTTTGTTGGATTGGCTGATAAGTGGCTCCTCGCAGCAGAACTCCAGGGGAGCGCTTGATTCCTCCACGGTGAGGGCAGCGCGGCTCATGTTGGCGCGCTGCGGCACATTAAAACATTAAATAGCCGAGAGTTGTTTCAGCGTGAGAAATACGATGTGTGGCGGGAGTGCGTGACTTAAGACGTGAGTCTCACGCTCAATGCGTGACACTTGAGAGCCCTGATATTATAATATATATATATTATAATATATATTATTATTAGCAGAGCTCTTTGTAGTCAGACCAGGTGAATGAAGATTGTGAGGAGAAGAGAGAAGAAGAAAGTGGAGCAGCCGTCTCTGACTCCGTCACCTGGAGACACACAAGTTCATGTTTGTGTTGTTTATTTAAAAACAGCTTTAACAGAAATGTTTCTCTCACCTGTCGGAGCTCGTTCTCCCAGATGGGGGGAGGCAGCTGGGGGGCTTCCTGTGGAGCAGGAAACAGGTCATTTTATGTATTTAAAACACGATGGGTGGGGTCAGCAGCTCTGGACCAACAAGCTGAAGAGAATCGATTCACAAACAAGTGAAACCACAGCTTGTTGTTGTTGTTGTTGTTGACGAGCTCGCGGCTCACCTCCCACGGACAGCTGCACGGTGCTGACGGTGAGGCCGTGCTGGTCCAGGACCCGGTAGGTCCCCTGGTCCTCCAGGTGAAGCTCCTTCAGGGTCAGCTGCTCCGCCTGCGGACGCTTCACCAGACGCTCGCCGCCACCGCCGCCCCTCGACCACAGCTCCGCCCACGGGGCGCCGCTCCTGGGGGCGGAGCCAACACCGTGTTATCGACTACATCGGGACGCGTCGAGTCCTGCTGGAAGCAGCCAGCAGGGGGGGGGGGCTTCAGGGGGCGGGGCTTCAGGGGGAGGGGCTCACCTGTTCTGGAACACGACTCGCTCCGAGTGGCGGGTGTAGAGGTCCAGGACCAGGTCCTCACCGAGACCCCGAGACTCCTGGGACTCGTGGTCTACGATAAACCCAGAAAGTAGAAGTCAAGAACAATAGAAAACAAAAACTAAGGGAAGGACAGAAGGTATTCAAGAAAATTAGAATAACCATAGAACACTAGACTAACAATAGAACAATAGAGTACAAATAGAAAAACAATAGAGTAACAAGAGAACAATAATAGAGTAGAAATAGAACAACAATAGAGTAGAAATAGAGTAGCAATAGAACACTAGAGTAACAATCGAACCAAAATAGATTAGCACTAGAGTAACAATAGAGTAGAAATAGAACAATAGAACAACAATAGAGTAGAAATAGAGTAACAATAGAACACTAGAGTAACAATAGAACACTAGAGTAGCAATAGAACACTAGTGACACTAGAGTAACAATACACCACTAGAGTAACAAGAGTGACACTAGAGTAACAATAGAACACTAGAGTAACAATAGAACACTAGAGTGACAATAGAACAATAGAGTAACAATAGAACATGAGACTGACACTAGAGTAACAATAGAACACTAGAGTAGCAATAGAACAATAGAGTTACAATAGAACACTAGAGTAACAATAGAGCAATATAGTAACAATAGAACACTAGAGTAGCAATAGAACCAACATAGAGTAGCACTAGAGTAACAATAGAGTAGAAATAGAACAATAGAACAACAATAGAGTAACAAGAGAACAACAATAGAGTAGAAATAGAGTAACAATAGAACACTAGAGTAACAATAGAGTAACACTAGAGTAGCAATAGAACACTAGTGACACTAGAGTAGCAATAGAACACTGGAGTAACACTAGAGTAGCAATAGAACACTAGTGACACTAGAGTAACAATAGAACACTAGAGTGACAATAGAACAATAGAGTAACAATAGAACACGAGACTGACACTAGAGTAACAATAGAACACTAGAGTAGCAATAGAACAATAGAGTGACAATAGAACACTAGAGTAACAATAGAACAATAGAGTGACAATAGAACACTAGAGTAACAATAGAGTAACAATAGAACACTAGAGTGACAATAGAACACTAGAGTAACAATAGAACACTAGAGTAACAATAGAACCAAAATAGAGTAGCACTAGAGTAACAATAGAGTAGAAATAGAACAACAATAGAGTAACAAGATAACAACAATAGAGTAGAAATAGAACAATAGAGTAGAAATAGAGTAACAATAGAACACTAGAGTAACAATAGAGTGACACTAGAGTAACACTAGAGTAACACTAGAGTAGCAATAGAACACTAGTGACACTAGAGTAACAATAGAACACTAGAGTAGCAATAGAACACTAGAGTAACAATAGAGTAACACTAGAGTAGCAATAGCACACTAGTGACACTAGAGTAGCAATAGAACACTGGAGTAACACTAGAGTAGCAATAGAACACTAGTGACACTAGAGTAACAATAGAACACTAGAGTAACACTAGAGTAACAATAGAACACTAGAGTAACAATAGAACAATAGAGTGACAATAGAACAATAGAGTGACAATAGAACACTAGAGTAGCAATAGAACAATAGAGTAACAATATAACACTAGAGTAACAATAGAACACTAGAGTAGCAATAGAACACTAGAGTAGCAATAGAACACTGGAGTAGCAATAGAACACTAGAGTAGCAATAGAACACTAGAGTAACAATAGAACACTAGAGTAACAATAGAACACTAGAGTAACAATAGAACAATAGAGTGACAATAGAACAATAGAGTGACAATAGAACACTAGAGTAGCAATAGAACAATAGAGTAACAATAGAACACTAGAGTAGCAATAGAACACTAGAGTAGCAATATAACACTAGAGTAACAATAGAACACTAGAGTGACAATAGAACACTAGAGTAGCAATAGAACACTAGAGTGACACTAGAGTGCGTCCGACTGACCGTGCACCGCCAGCCTGACGCTCTGGATGAAGACCTGTGTGGGGCCCCGGGGCCCCTCCAGCACCATGAAGCTCTCGTATTGGCCGGCGTCTCCGATCTGGGCGTCGCTGATGACCAGGGAGCAGTCGCCGGCCCCCAGCCGGTCCCCGGGGCCCTGCAGGCGGCCCCGGAAGCCGGGGGCCTCCCAGCGCTGCGCGCCGAGCTGCTCCAGCACCGCGGCGTCCGGCGTGGCCCACTGCAGGTGGCAGGCAGGGGGCGCCACCGAGCCCAGGAGCCGCCGCCAGCTGCAGGGCAGCACGGCCCGGTGGCCCACGCTGCAGGAGACGGACAGGTGGAGGGGGGGCGGGGCCGACGCCTCTGGGGGGGGGGGGGGCAGGCTTTTCAAAATAAAGTGACATTGACGAGCGGAGTAGACGACTGGAGGGAGGAGGGTGCAGGCTTTTCAAAATAAAGGCAGAGGAAGGGTTAAGGAGGGTAGAGAACGAGGGGAGACACTGCGGCGTATAAAAAAGTATGAATATGAACAAGTTTTCTGAATCTCCTTCCAGAAATGTTTATTCTTTCAAAATAAGAGCCCAAAGCCAGCTATCAAACTCTGAATATTGTGAATATTATGTTTTAAAGAAAGTGGTTGTGTGTTGGAGAGATGTGTTGTTGTGTTGTTGTGTTGTTGTGTTTCTTCTTTCTGACAACAAGAGAATTCAGTAAACAAAACATCACAGGATGAAACTCACCCACTGAGCCGCCGACCAGGAAGCACGTCAACATGAGGGTCCTGAGGAAACACAAACAGAGCCAGGTGAGTTCCATGTCAACATGTAAACACGTCAACATGTCACACGTCAACATGTCACACGTCAACATGTCACACGTCAACACGTCACACGTCAACATGTCACATGTCAACACGTCAACATGTCACACGTCAACATGTCACACGTCAACACGTCAACATGTCACACGTCAACATGTCACACGTCAACATGTCACACGTCAACATGTCACACGCCAACATGTCACACGTCAACATGTCGACATGTCACACGTCACATGTCGACGTGTCACACGTCAACACGTCAACATGTCACACGTCAACATGTCACACGTCAACATGTCACACGTCAACATGTCAACATGTCACACGTCAACATGTCAACACGTCACACGTCAACATGTCACACGTCAACATGTCACACGTCAACATGTCACACGTCAACATGTCAACACGTCAACACGTCAACACGTCAACATGTCAACATGTCACACGTCAACATGTCACACGTCAACATGTCACACGTCAACACGTCACACGTCAACACGTCAACACGTCACACGTCACACGTCAACACGTCAACACGTCACACGTCAACACGTCAACACGTCAACACGTCAACATGTCACACGTCAACATGTCACACGTCAACATGTCACACGTCAACATGTCACACGTCAACACGTCAACATGTCACACGTCAACATGTCAACACGTCAACATGTCACACGTCAACACGTCAACATGTCAACATGTCACACGTCAACATGTCACACGTCAACATGTCACACGTCAACATGTCAACATGTCACACGTCAACATGTCACACGTCAACACGTCAACATGTCACACGTCAACACGTCACACGTCAACATGTCAACATGTCACACGTCAACGTGTCACACGTCAACATGTCACACGTCAACGTGTCACACGTCAACATGTCACACGTCAACACGTCGACATGTCACACGTCAACACGTCACACGTCACATGTCACACGTCACATGTCACACGTCAACGTGTCACACGTCAACGTGTCACACGTCAACATGTCACACGTCGACACGTCACACGTCGACATGTCACACGTCAACATGTCAACACGTCAACATGTCACACGTCAACACGTCACACGTCAACATGTCACACGTCAACACGTCACATGTCACACGTCGACATGTCAACACGTCAACATGTCACACGTCAACACGTCACATGTCAACACGTCAACACGTCACACGTCAACATGTCACACAAGGAGCCGTGTTCTGAGCCAGAGGAACAAGCGAGCCGGTCCGGTGGGTTTGAACTTCCTCTTCCTGTCTCCAGGTGAAACTCTGAAGACTCCATTCATTTATTATGAAATAAAACTGAACTTTAAATCTTCATCTTTTCATTTGAGTTGTGAATATTCATAAAGGCCCAAACTAATAAACATGTTAAAACAACATGAAGCAATACGTTTCAGATGCTTATTCTTCTGATAAATATTTGTCTATGAAATAAAGTATCTTATTTATTTATTGTTATTTGTTCTTATTATTCAGTTGTTATTAAAACCATGAGACAGTGAGGAGCTTGTTTATTTAAATATGTATTTGTATTCATTTTTTACTTTGTTTATTTATATAGCTGAACTAAATTAACGAATATATTAATATGTTTTGTTTTTATTCAGTTGTTATTAAAACCATGAGATAGGGAGGATTCCTTATTTATTTAATTATTTGTAATAATCAATTACATTTTTTATTTAAACTGTTGAATTAAATAAATTGTAGATTGCATTAATGTATTATATATAATATATATATATATGATATAGTTGAACTAAAGAAAGTATTTAGTATATGTGTTATTGTTTGTACTAAAAAAGAATGAGGATTGAGAAATCCTATTTTATTAATTTAATCATTTATTTTTAATGTATATTAATATGAACTAAACCATTTAACCTACTTATTATTATTATTATTATTATTCCTTATTCTTTAAAAACATTACATAAGCTCCTGAGTTTCATTCTCACTAAGTTTCGTTTCTTTATAAACGAAACGCGCCTCTCCGCAGTGCGCATGCCCGTTGATCTGCGCGAGGGACTCAAACCAAGCAGATAGTTTTTATTCTGCACGTGTTTATTCTTCTTATTCAGTTCATTGTGCATGAAAAAAGAGAAAACAATAACAACAACAACAAAGACAGAAAACACTTCGGGAAGCTTTTAGATTTCAAAATAAAGTGTCGAGCTTCTTACCATCGAGGCTTTAAGACGCGTTGCATCCTGCGGCGGCGGGTCAAGTCTCCTCGATCCTCTCGTCTCGTCTCCTCTCCTCTTGTCTCCTCTCCTCTCCTCACTTATCTCCTCGTCCTTAGGACCACTTCTGAAGGATGTTTACTCTCTAGGCGAGATCACTATTTATCATCGAGCGTCACTTCCGGTATGCGATAAGAAAATAAAAGCATCTCCTTTCTTCACATATGTATTATAATTTAAAAGGTAAAACTTTATGTTACTTTACGTACACTTTACATCAATGTAATTGTATATGTATTTTTTCTTTAAAATATGTTTTTCTTGCGAAGTACAAAACAAATATACATGATAATATCTTAATTCGCCTAAAGTCTTGACAAATCATCAGTTTAACAAACATGATTGAAATGGTGAAGGGTTAATTAACTACATTAATTGTTCTATATCTTTTTTAATGTGCGTCTCTTTTTTCTTTTCTTTGTGTTTATGTGGTTTTATGACATCATCTAAATATTAAAATGAGTATTCTCTTCTCAACGTCACTGGAATGACAACAACAAACCGTCGAGATATTTATAATATTAATTCAGTGAGTGAGATATGAAAGTGTCCTGTTGAACAACCCGAGCTGTTGGGCTTTTATTTTGTAATACCAGCCAAAGGCTGCAGAAACGAAACCTAAACCGCCTGCACCCTCCACCCTCCTCCACCCTGCCCCCCCTCCCCCCTCCACATGAAGGCGTGTCCTGCGGCTCAATGAAGTCCCGCCCCCTCCTGCTACTCATGGCCCTGCGGCCCCGGGGCCCCAGTCCCCCGGCAGCTCTGTGGCTCTCAGCGTGATGGCGGCTGTCAGCTGGATCCTCGTCTTCATCAGTAAGTTACCGAAGGTTTTGTGTGTTTGTTGATTTTAAATGCAGCTTGTTGTTGTTGTTGTTGTTGATACGACCTCTGAGTGGTTTATGTCGTGCATGCTCCTGGTCATTTAGGAAATGAAATCCAGTTTGTTTTGAAAAAAGATTTGAACATGAAAATTAAAGTTTAAAATATATTCTGAATACAAATCCGTTTAATGTGTTCAGTTTGTGTCAGGATGTCCGTGTTGATCGTAAAGCAGAGGGGATCTGGAATCTGTGAAAATGGACGATAAAACTGAATGGAATTGAATATTTATAAATTGTATAAATATAATAAAATATTCTATATTTAAATATATCTATATATTTAATTTATTTTTACTATTCAGTAGCAGATTTTCTCTACAGTTTCGAATCTATTTTTTTCTGGTTCAGAATTATGGCCCGGATCTAGTGTGGGGGCGTGGCCTAAACTAAAGGGGCGTGGCATTAACTATAGAGGAGTGGTGTCAACTACAGGGGCGTGGCCTAAACTAAAGGGGTGTGGCATCAATTATAGGGGCATGGCATCAACTATAGGGGCGTGGCATCAACTCCAGGGGCGTGGCTTCAACTATAGGGGCGTGGGATCAACTACAGGGGCGTGGCTTCAACTCCAGGGGCGTGGCATCAACTCCAGGGGCGTGGCTTCAACTCCAGGGGTGTGGCATCAACTTCAGGGGCGTGGCATCAACTCCAGGGGCGTGGCTTCAACTCCAGGGGCGTGGCATCAACTCCAGGGGCATGGCTTCAACTCCAGGGGCGTGGCATCAACTTCAGGGGCATGGCTTCAACTCCAGGGGCGTGGCAATATAGATGTGTCTCTCCTCAGGTGTCGCAGGACGTCTCCTGTCCTCGGCCTCGGCCCTGGCGGCCCCGGTGGGAGGCAACGCTTCGCTCACCTGTAACCCGACCTCTACCTCCGAGGTCACCTGTAACCTGACCTCTACCTCCGAGGTCACCTGGTACCGCCTGCACTCGGACCGGCTGCTGCCTCTGCTGACGGTCAGGCCCACCCAGCTGGCTGGACCGGCAATCAACTTCCACTCTGAGGACCGGCGTCTCTCCGCCACAGGGGGCGCCGTGGTGGGAGACCCGGTGCACCTGAGCCTCCACCAGGTGGCGCCGCAGGACGCCGGGCTGTACTTCTGCACCGCCCGCTGCGGAAGGAGCCTTGGTGTTGCTGCCATCCGTCTGGTGGTCGATGGTGAGGAGGACTTTACTGTTTATGTCATCATAAGAGAACTACGGTGGCCTTCAGGGACAAAAGAGATGGTCTTAAAGAGACAACCCCCCTAACAAGAGATCTCCAGTGGCCTTCAGGGGACATAGTTCTGTAGAAACATGGTAGGCTCCGCCTCCGGCTCCATATGTAGACACAAAGGTATATGTTTTAGATTATACTTGAATGAAAAACATGCTTATTAACAATATATTCCATCAGTGCTGCACACTGGCCCTTTAAATGAAGCCATCGTTATGATATGAAGTCTACGATCAAACATCATGTGACTTCTTATTGAATTTCTCTTTAAATGATGAAAAGTCTAAATATATATATATATGAAAAGAATATATATATATATTAGTGCTGTGAAAAATAATTAAATTACAGGATTAATAAGTTAATTTCTTTTAACGCATTTAACACATGCACAGAATGAGCTTCCAGTCCGTCTGTTGTTGGTCGTCTCTCCAGCAGCGTGTCATTCTGTCTCTAGTGTCGCGTTAACACGACTCCGATCTCCGTCTCGCGCGCCGCAGAGCTCGGATGCCGCGATGCGCACACACTGGTGAGCAAGTTATGCACACCCCTGTGTATAAATGTATATATCCGTCTTTTGTCATAAATCTTTATGTTCTCACAAAAATATACCGAGAATATCGGTAATATGTGATTAATCATGATTAATCCACAGAAACCTGTGATTAACCTGATTAAAAATGTTACTCGTTTCACAGCCCTAATATATATATGAATATGAATACAATTATATATATATTTATATATATATGAATATAATTATATGTATATTAGTATATATATGAATATAATTATATATATATTTATATTTGAATATAATTATATATATGAATATGTATATAATTATATATATTTATATATATGACTATAATCATATATATACTTATATATATACATATTTATATATATATGAATATAACTATATATATTTATATATATATGAATATAATTATATATATACTTATATATATAAACTTATATATATGAATATAATTATATATATTTATATATGAATATAATTATATATATTTATATATAAGAATATGATTATACATATATATATGAATATAATTATATATATATACTTATATATATTTATATATATGCATACTTATAAATATATATATAAGTATATATATATATATATATATATATATATATATATATATATATATATACTAAAACTAATCTCATCTGGTTTCTGCACCAGAGAATTGAAAATGAAATCAAACGGGGAAACTTTCCACGTTTACCCAGAATGCAGTTGGTCTCTTTGGAAGCGTCAGGACCCTCCACGAGAAACACAGGTCCAAACTAAACCCAGATTAAGAGAAGCAGTGTGACACAATCACACACACACGCACGCACACTCACACACACCCACACACACACTCACACAGACACACACACACTCACACAGACACACACACACTCACACAGACACACACACACACACTCACACAGACACACACACACTCACACAGACACACACACACAGACACACACACACACTCACACAGACACACACACACTCACAGACACACACACTCACACAGACACACACACTCACACAGACACACTCACACACACACAGACACACACACACTCACACAGACACACACACACACACACTCACACAGACACACACACACTCACACAGACACACACACACTCACACAGACACACACACACACTCACACAGACACACACACACACACAGACACACACACACTCACACAGACACACACACACACACTCACACAGACACACACACAGACACACAGACACACACACACTCACACAGACACACACACTCACACAGACACACACACACTCACACAGACACACACACACTCACACAGACACACACACACACACACAGACTTCTTCTTGCTGGTGCTTCTGTGAACAGTGAAGTTTCCGTGGTGAGGACGTTTCTTCTAATCCGACTGTGTTTGCAGGAAGCGGGCAGTGTGGGGGGGGGGCAGTGGGCAGGGGGTGTGGGGGGGGGCTTTAATAGCCACAAATGGGTCACATCCTCGAGAGCTGCGTTCACTTCACTACGTGTTGCAGCTTTTGGCTTCATGCAGAATCTTTAAATTCGGTATATTTTATAAATATATATATATAATATATATTTATATATATATGTATTTATTATATATGTATATAATATATATGTATTTATAATATATGTATATAATATATATATGTATATTATATATATGTATATATAATATATATATTATATATATATATTATATTCATATATATTATATATACAGTATATATTATATATAAATATATATATATATATATATATATATATATATATATATATATATATATATATATAAAAGATGTTGAACATGTGAAGGATGTAATAGGAGACACGCGTGTTGTTCTCATTCTTCAGTTCCAGGCCTCGGTGAGGAGGCGGGCCGGCCGCCATGTTGGAGTCTGGGCATCTGTGTTCTTCCTGCTCTGCTCCTCCTCATCCTCGTCTTCATCGCTGGACTCTGCCTGCACTCAGGTGTGTGTGTGTGTGTGTATTTCCTAGTTTTAGTGCATATAGTCTGGAATAGTTCTGCATACTTTTTTTCACAATAAAAGCATCTGGTGAAGTATTGAATAACGTTAAAGTGTCCTCATGCCACGATGTGTGCACATGTTTCATTACATTTAAGGTTGACACACACACACATATACATCAGTGGCGGGCCGTGGGCCTGGGGCCTGGGCCTTCAGTGAGGTCCTACAGTCCCACCCGAATTAATCCACCTCTTATTACATCATTATGATGCCATGGCTCTTGACCAGGGCTCAATGCGTCCATCGCGGCGTAGTATTGGTAGATCGCATGACATTAAAAACAATTGGCCCGCCCCCGTCATTTTCTCTATAGCACGTCTTTGTTCATTTATTAAACTAAACAGCCGTCTGATGTTGATCGTATCTACACAACAGCATGTCATTTCTCTCGGCTCTCCGTCTCGCCCGCTGCAGAATGCGCGCATCATGACGGAGAAAAAGAAGAAAAAAAGTCACTTGCACTCGTTTGTTCACTAAACAGGGCATTGTCGCACCCAAAGCAGATTTCAAGTATATGCTCGACCAAATCGACATCTTCTCCTCCTTCCGCCATTGTGGGTTGAAAAAACAGCTTTGTAGTCCGCGAATTAATTCCTTTATCAAATTCAGTTTCCTAGTTCTGAGGTTCTGCATCTACCTGCCCATAGGACCCGCCTCTCAATATTGGTAATCCAATCAAAAGACCTGCAGCACTCCGCCTGCTAGCTGGCTCCTGTGCCGGTTCCGGGGCCTTCTAGAAGGCCTAGAGGAGCCAACTCTAAAGCTGATTGGTTGACACAACATTGTCATTCCCATTCACTTGAAGCTACCAGCGCTCGCAATGTTGATTCTGAAGGCCTAAGGGCAGATGTTAGCCCCCTGGCAACACACGATGGCTGAATATGATTGGATAAAAGATCTAACATAAAGACCAGCCCTCCAAATCTCAACCTGGGTCTGGAAGCAGTGCAACCAAGAGGAACGCTATGAAATTAAGAGAATAACTCTTACTCTGGGAAATAATTGAATACATATTTGTGGAAAAATATATTTAGAAAAAAATATATATTCTGATGATGTTTAGGCCAGCAGAGAAGGCCTTGCACTCACACATACACACACACACACACACACACACACACACACACACACACACACACACACACACACACACACACACACACACACACACACACACACACACACACACACACACACACACACACACACACACACACATTAAACTCATTAAGTTAATCTATTTCTCATTTATTTGATTCCCAAGAGAGGAAAACAGAGATCCTGGAGTCCTCCACTAGATGGAAGCGTCTCTTCTTCCCACATCCTGAACAAACTGGATTCAAACCAAACTTTATTGAAGTGTTTTTATTTTCCACTAGTCATCCACTCATCAAATAAAGTGACTTTTATTTCTAAGGTTTGAGGAACAGGAAGTGAAATAACGATGATTCTGATTATTTAAAATATTTAGGATTAAAAGTAAGAAAATCTCGAAATGCAGGAGAACTTTTATTTAGGAGGAGGCCCGAGGACCATCGGCCTCCTCACGCCTCCTCCTCACGCCTCCTCCCCAGGCCTCCTCCTCACGCCTCCTCCTCACGCCTCCTCCTCACGCCTCCTCCTCACGCCTCCTCATGCCTCCTCCTCACGCCTCCTCCTCACGCCTTCTCCCCACGCCTCCTCCCCACGCCTCCTCCTCACGCCTCCTCCCCAGGCTTCCTCCTCACGCCTCCTCCTCACGCCTCCTCCCCAGGCTTCCTCCTCACGCCTCCTCCCCACGCCTCCTCCCCACGCCTCCTCCCCACGCCTCCTCCTCATGCCTCCTCCTCACGCCTCCTCCTCACGCCTCCTCCTCACGCCTCCTCCTCACGCCTCCTCACGCCTCCTCCTCAAGTCTCCTCCTCACGCCTCCTCCTCACGCCTCCTCCCCAGGCCTCCTCCTCATGCCTCCTCCTCAGGCCTCCTCCCCACGCCTCCTCCTCACGCCTCCTCCCCAGGCCTCCTCCCCAGGCCTCCTCCCCAGGCCTCCTCCTCAGGCCTCCTCCCCACGCCTCCTCCCCACGCTTCCTCCTCACGCCTCCTCCTCACGCCTCCTCCCCAGGCCTCCTCCCCAGGCCTCCTCCCCAGGCCTCCTCCCCAGGCCTCCTCCTCACGCCTCCTCCCCAGGCCTCCTCCCCAGGCCTCCTCCTCACGCCTCCTCCCCACGCCTCCTCACGCCTCCTCCCCAGGCCTCCTCCCCACGCCTCCTCCCCACGCCTCCTCCTCACGCCTCCTCCCCAGGCCTCCTCCCCACGCCTCCTCCCCACGCCTCCTCCTCACGCCTCTTCCTCACGCCTCCTCCTCACGCCTCCTCCCCACGCCTCCTCCTCACGCCTGCGAGGGGCCGGCGGTGGGCCGCACGGCACAGCCCGACAGGGCCGACAGCGCCTCCAGCAAAACACAAGGGTCGGCCATGCTGCGGCGGCGGGACTCGAACCTGTGAGAGGGAAGCCCGCAGAGAGAGAGAGAGAGAGAGACCTGCAGACGGAGCTCGAGCTGCGGGGAAGAAGTGCGCCTTGTTGCTGCGGACACAAACAAGTCTGGCTTTCACTTTCACTTCCTGGGCTGCGGTATGGGGTCAGACCCGGACCCGGACAGGGTCCTGGGGGCGCGTCAGAGATCACCTGACCCACCTGTACAATAAAGCATTCAGAGCCAGAGCATCTAACCCAGGTTAAAACAGCGGATCAGGACCAGCTATGGAACCAGCTGAAGGTTTAAAGTCCACACTAGAGGAGGAGTCGGGTACTGCAGGGCTGGGCATGGATATTATTATTATTATTAATAATAACAACAATAATAATAATAATGATCATAATAATGATAACTAGAATGGGCACTCGGTAGAGCGCATACCTTCGCATATCACAAGATTGGGCATTGAATTATGAACATTTTGGCATTAGTTGCATGCCAAGGGTGGAGGGGTTTGCTTCATGACGAACAACATGTGGTGCGACCCCAAGAACATTAAGACTCTTTCTCGTTCCTGCTCGCCGAACCTGGAACATCTGACGATCTCATGCCGTCCATTCTACCTTCCCCGGGAGTTCAGCTCGGTCATCACCACAGCCGTCTACATACCACCACAAGCGGACACCGACGTAGCACTATCGGACCTACATGATGTGTTATGTCGGCATCAGAACAAGTATCCCGACGCGGCTGTGGTGGTGGCTGGGGACTTTAACAAGGCAAACCTAAAAAAAGTCATGCCGAACTTTCACCAGCACATTACGTGTGCTACCAGAGGGGAAAGAACGTTGGACCACTGCTATACGCCATTCAAGAGAGGCTACAAGGCTGTCTCTCTCCCTCCGTTCGGAAAATCAGACCATGCCGCCATTTTTCTGCTTCCGGGATACCGGCAAAAGATCGCGCGGGAAGCGGTAGTGACGAGGAACGTGAAGCGGTGGTCTGACCAATCAGAGGCTGAGCTACAGGACGCTCTGCGTGTCGCCGACTGGGACATGATCCAATCCAGTTCCAGTGACGTCAGCGAGTTTGCGGAAGTAGCAATGAGCCTCATAGCAACGCTAACGGACACCATCGTCCCCACGGTAAAAGTTAGGGTCTTTCCTAACCAAAAGCCGTGGGTTGATAGATCCATCCGTGAAGCTGTGAACGCCCGTACTGCTGCCTATAACTCCGGTCTTGTATCCGGCAACATGGGCAGTACAAGGCAGCGGTCTATGGACTGAGGAGGGCGGTGAAGGAGGCCAAGAGGAAGTACCGAGACAGAGTGGAATCACAGATGGAGCAGCGCGACACCAGGCGCCTATGGCAGGGGCTACGGACTATCACAGACTACCAGAGCAGACCCCGCGCTATGGTGAGTGCCGACGCATCCCTAGCGGACGACCTGAACTCATTTTATGCACGGTTTGAGGCTAGCAACAACAGCGCTAGCTCGCCGCTAACAACAACACCGTTAAGCGTAGCGGTGAGTTCTACCGCTGGGGATGAACACACACTCTCTGTGACCGAGCACAGTGTGAGGAGGGCTCTGTTGAGGGTGAACACCAGGAAAGCTGCAGGTCCAGATGGCATATCTGGGCGAGTACTGAAGACCTGTGCTAACCAGCTAGCTCCAGTGTTCACCACAATATTCAACCTCTACCTGGCTGAGTCCGTGGTCCCCGCCTGCTTCAAGAGATCCACTATTGTCCCTGTGCCCAAGAATGCTTCTCCAGCATGTATGAATGACTACCGACCGGTGGCCCTCACCTCGGTGGTCATGAAATGCTTTGAGAGGCTGATAAAGGACTACATCTGCGCCTTCCTCCCTTCCTCCATGGACCCGCTGCAGTTTGCTTATCGCCCAAACAGATCCACAGATGATGCTGTCTCCCAGGTACTGCACACCACACTCTCTCATCTGGACAGCCAGAGGGGGCTATGTGAGACTGCTGTTCATTGATTATAGTTCAGCTTTCAACACCATAGTCCCTCCAGACTGGCCGGCAAGCTGATTGAGCTGGGACTGAACACCCCCTGTGTGCTTGGATCCTGGACTTCCTGACCGCCAGGCCACAGGTGGTCAGGGTGGGCAGACACACCTCCAAATCCCTCACCCTGAACACAGGATCCCCAGGGTTGCGTCCTCAGCCCCTACTGTACTCCCTGTACACACATGACTGTGTGGCCAGGTTCAGCTCAACACCATCATCAAGTTTGCGGATGACACAGTGGTGGTGGGCCTGATCTCCGACAACGACGAGAAGGCCTACCTGGAGGAAGTTGCTGATCTGTCACTCTGGTGCCAGGACAACAGCCTCATCATGAATGTCACCAAAACTAAGGAGCTGATTGTGGACTTTAGGAGGGTACAACAACAGAGGACGTACTCACCACTGGGGATTAACGGGACTACTGTGGAGAGGGTGAGCGGGTATAAATACCTGGGAGTCCACATCACCGAGGATCTGACATGGTCAACAAACACAGACACTCTGGTGAGAAAGGCAAGGCAGCGCCTCTACCACCTCAGGCAGCTGAGGAAATTTAAAGTTTCCCAGAGGATCCTTCAGTCCTTCTACTCTGGAGCTGTAGAGCGTCCTGACAGGAAGCATCACAGCCTGGTTTGGCAACTGCTCCGCTCAGGACAGGAAGGCTCTGCAGAGAGTAGTGCGTTCGGCTGAACGCACTATTGGAACTACACTCCCCACCCTGCAGGACTTGTACACCAGGAGGTGCAGAACCAGAGCCGGCAGGATCATGAAGGATCCTCACCACCCCAACAACAGACTGTTTCAGCTGCTGCGGTCAGGCAGGCGCCTCCGTAGTCACGCTGCAAGAACAGAGAGACTGAGACGGAGTTTCTTTCCTCAGGCCATCAGGACTGTGAACTCCGACCTCACCAGGACCCCCACATAGACCCACACAACTGCCCCTCTTAGGCACACACACACACACACACACACACACACACTTACTGTAAATATTGTGTTGTTTTTTATTGTAAATAGTGTGTTCTTGTTGCCCTTGCACATTCCTGCTGAGCATTGCCACTTTCATTTCACTGCACACCCTGTGTGTGTATGTGACAAATAAAACATCTTGAATCTTGAATTGGACAAAAATGTATCGTGCTATGGTAAAAAAAGACCTTTCCATAACCTTGACCTTGACCTTTGACCCGATTGATCCCAAAATCTAATACAATGGTCCCCGGATAATAACCAATCATCCCACCAAATTGCATGCGATTCAAGAACATTTTGACCTTTTCATGACCTTTGACCTTGACCTTTGACCCGATCGATCCCAAAATCTAGTCAACTGGTCCCCGGATAATAAACAATCATCCCACCAAATTTCATGCGATTCGGTTCAATACTTTTTGAGTTCTGGGAAAGATTTTGACCTGTTCATGACCTTTGACCCGATCGATCCCAAAATCTAATCAACTGGTCCTCGGATAATAAACAATCATCCCACCAAATTTCATGCGATTCGGTTCAATACTTTTTGAGTTCTGCGAAAGATTTTGACCTGTTCATGACCTTTGACTTTTGACCCGATCGATCCCAAAATCTAATCAACTGGTCCCCGGATAATAAACAATCATCCCACCAAATTTCATGCGATTCGGTTCAATACTTTTTGAGTTCTGCGAAAGATTTTGACCTGTTCATGACCTTTGACCCGATCGATCCCAAAATCTAATCAACTGGTCCCCGGATAATAAACAATCATCCCACCAAATTTCATGCGATTCGGTTCAATACTTTTTGAGTTCTGCGAAAGATTTTGACCTGTTCATGACCTTTGACCTTTGACCCGATTGATCCCAAAATCTAATCAACTGGTCCCCGGATAATAAACAATCATCCCACCAAATTTCATGCGATTCGGTTCAATACTTTTTGAGTTTTGCGAATAACACGCATACAAATAAATAAATAAATAAATACACGGCGATCAAAACATAACCTTCCGGCATTTTCAATGCGAAGGTAATAATATAACAACAACAGTTATATATTAATAATTAAAGGGGTGTAGCTGCTTTTAAGTTGTTTTTTATTTATTCTTTATAACTTTATTATTTCTGATAAACCTGGTACGTCTACTATAATAATATACCATTAAATATAATTAATGAATAACTAATAGATCTCCTTTTGTTTACTTCAGGTAAACAAGCTGTTTGCTGTCATCCACAGAGTCAGAGGGTCACAGAGGTCAGTGTGAAGACCACGGCTCTCCTCTTCCTCCTCTTCCTCCTCTCCCTCCTCTTCCTCCTCTCCCTCCTCTCACTCATCTTCCTCCTCTCACTCCTCTTCCTCCTCTCCCTCCTCTTCCTCCTCTCACTCCTCTCACTCCTCTTCCTCCTCTTTCTCCTCTCACTCCTCTTCCTCCTCTTTCTCCTATTCCTCCTTTTCCTCTTCTCATCCTCTCCCTCCTCTTCCTCCTCCTCTTCTTCCTCTCCCTCCTCTCACTACTCTTCCTCCTCTTTCTCCTCTTCCTCCTTTTCCTCTTCTCATCCTCTCCCTCCTCTTCCTCCTCTCCCTCATTTTCCTCCTCTTCCTCCTCTCACTCCTCTTTCTCCTCACCCTCCTTTTCCTCTTCTCCATCCTCTCCCTCCTCTTCATCCTCTCCCTTTTCTCCATCCTCTCCCTCCTCTTCCTTCTCTCACTCCTCTTCCTCCTCACTCCTCTCCCTCATCTTCCTCCTCTCCCTTTTCTCCATCCTCTTCCTCCTCTCCCTCCTTTTCCTCCTCTCCCTCATTTTCCTCCTCTCACTCCTCTTCCTCCTTTCCCTCCTCTCACTCCTCTTCCTCCTCTTCTCTTCTGTTAATATCAGTTTAATGTTTCACTCTTTGTGTCCTTATTCGTTCCCTTCTTCTTTTCCTTCCCTCTTTCCTTCACTGTTAAAGCGTTGACCTTTGACCTCCATAACTTAGTGACACACTTGTATTGAATGGGTCATCTTTCTTCACAAAGGTTAAACATTCTCTTTGTCTTCGTGAACATCGTGTGTTCCGTCTCCAGGAAGAGTCCCTGCACTACTCCAGCCTGAGGCACGCTCACAAGCCACGCCCCACCGGCCGAGGAGGCACGGGATTGGTCGAAGACGACGTCACGTACTCGGCAGTGATGAGGCGTGAGAACGCGTCACGTGACCTCAGGTAGAGCTGTGATTGGTCCAGAGAAACACTGGGAGACTTTAATTTAAATAAAGAACTCCTTTAATCTCTTTTATTACGACGTTAATCTATTTCTCTTTTCTTCTCATCTAATCGACTGAATGATGCTCTGTACTTTTGCTTCTTTATTATAATTAACGTACAAATACAGCAGAAAAGTTAAAATGTGACGAGACAAACTCACATCACGGTGAAAGTATATTTATACAAACCCAATATATAATATTTAATACGCCGCATCCACTGTGTCTCACTTTGTTGTTTTAATAAATACTTTATGATTTATAAATCACAGCTCCTCTTGTTCATGTAATGAGTAGTATTAACCTGATTTATACGGCTCTTTGTTCCTGAAGTAAGGATGACATGTTTTATTCTCTGATAAAAAGATGAATTTTCTGTAAAAACAAGATCAAAACATTTTAAAGCGTTCAGGTGCAGCACATTTATTAAGATGTCATCGCTCATTTGCATATTGAGGAAACTGATGACGTCATCGCGGAGGCTCTCCCCAATGCACCACTCAGTCGTAGAGCCGGTCGCGGTTTCACGGGTAACGTTTCTGCTCGGCGGCCGGCCTGGTGACGACAGAGGAGTAGATGACGTGGTGGCAGTCCTGGTCCTGGTCCTGGTTCTGGTTCTGGTCCGGTGGAGTCCTGGCGGGTCTCTCCCTCCAGTTCTGTCGACCCAGAGAGGCGTAATGGACCGCCTCCTCCGGCGGAGTCGGACTCTCGTGGACCTGCAGCCGCTCTGCAGAGACACAGGCGGTGACCACGGGAAACACAGCCGCCGGCTAACGGTGTGACGTGTTACCGGCTAACGGTGTGACGTGTTACCGGCTAACGGTGTGACGTGTTACCGGCTAACTGTGTGACATGTTACCGGCTAACGGTGTGACGTGTTACCGGCTAACGGTGTGACGTGTAACCGGCTAACGGTGTGACGTGTTACTGTATAAAGTGCCCGTGTTACCGGCTAACAGTGTGACGTGTTACCGGCTAACGGTGTGACATGTTACCGGCTAACTGTGTGACATGTTACCGGCTAACGGTGTGACGTGTTACCGGCTAACGGTGTGACGTGTTACCGGCTAACGGTGTGACGTGTTACCGGCTAACGGTGTGACGTGTAACCGGCTAACGGTGTGACGTGTTACTGTATAGTGTTACTGTATAAAGTGCCCGTGTTACCGGCTAACAGTGTGACGTGTTACCGGCTAACGGTGTGACATGTTACCGGCTAACGGTATAACGTGTTACTGTATAAAGTGCCCGTGTTACCGGCTAACAGTGTGACGTGTTACCGGCTAACGGTGTGACATGTTACCGGCTAACGGTATAACGTGTTACTGTATAAAGTGCCCGTGTTACCGGCTAACGGTGTGACGTGTTACCGGCTAACAGTGTGACGTGTTACCGGCTAACTGTGTGACATGTTACCAGCTAACGGTGTGACGTGTTACCGGCTAACGGTGTGACGTGTAACCGGCTAACGGTGTGACGTGTTACCGGCTAACGGTGTGACGTGTTACCGGCTAACTGTGTGACATGTTACTGGCTAATGGTGTGACGCGTTACCGGCTAACTGTGTGACATGTTACTGGCTAACGGTGTGACGTGTTACCGGCTAACGGTGTGACGTGTTACCGGCTAACTGTGTGACATGTTACCGGCTAACGGTGTGACATGTTACCGGCTAACTGTGTGACATGTTACTGGCTAATGGTGTGACGTGTTACCGGCTAACTGTGTGACATGTTACTGGCTAACGGTGTGACGTGTTACCGGCTAACGGTGTGACGTGTTACCGGCTAACTGTGTGACGTGTTACCAGCTAACGGTGTGACGTGTTACCGGCTAACGGTGTGACGTGTAACCGGCTAACGGTGTGACGTGTTACCGGCTAACGGTGTGACGTGTTACCGGCTAACTGTGTGACATGTTACCGGCTAACGGTGTGACGTGTTACCGGCTAACTGTGTGACATGTTACTGGCTAATGGTGTGACGTGTTACCGGCTAACTGTGTGACATGTTACTGGCTAACGGTGTGACGTGTTACCGGCTAACGGTGTGACGTGTTACCGGCTAACTGTGTGACATGTTACTGGCTAATGGTGTGACGTGTTACTGGCTAACGGTGTGACGTGTTGCCGGCTAACGGTGTGACGTGTTACCGGCTAACTGTGTGACATGTTACCAGCTAACGGTGTGACGTGTTACCGGCTAACGGTGTGACATGTAACCGGCTAACGGTGTGACGTGTTACCGGCTAACGGTGTGACGTGTTACCGGCTAACTGTGTGACATGTTACCGGCTAACGGTGTGACGTGTTACCGGCTAACTGTGTGACATGTTACCGGCTAACGGTGTGATGTGTTACCGGCTAACGGTGTGACGTGTAACCGGCTAACGGTGTGATGTGTTACCGGCTAACGGTGTGACGTGTTACCGGCTAACTGTGTGACATGTTACCGGCTAACGGAGTGATGTGTTACCGGCTAACGGTATGACGTGTTACTGTATAAAGTGCCCGTGTTACCGGCTAACAGTGTGACGTGTTACCAGCTAAGGGTCTGACGTGTTACCATATAAAGTGATAGTGTTACCGGCTAAAGGTGTGACGGTGTTACCGGGTGGTGCGGTGGACGTGGTCCACGGCTGCAGCTCGGTGTCTTCACGCCGCTCTGCTGGAGATATTTGATGGACAGGTTGAAGAAATTCTTTCAATTCAACTTAAAATGTCAAAGAAACGTTCAAATGTACACGTTTTGATAAAATCAGGGAAATAGGTCTGATCTGGTCGGGGTCAGGGTGTAGGTCAGGGTCTGGTCAGGGTCTGGACCTGTAGAACCAGTGACATCATCAGATACCTGCAGGTCTGTATTTCTTGCTGCTGCACTTCAGGCTGGTCAGCAGGACGCAGACGGCGACCAGCAGAAAGACCACCAGCTCCGAGCCCCCCACCGAGACCAGCAGCACGGCTGAGAGGGGACGGGAATTCTGTCATGATCTGTGGTGATCTGTGATCATCTGTAATGATCTGTGGTGATCTGTGATGATCTGTAATGATCTGTGGTGATCTGTGATCATCTGTGGTGATCTGTGGTGATCTGTGATGATCTGTGGTGATCTGTGATGATCTGTAATGATCTGTGGTGATCTGTGGTGGAGGTTCAGTGTGGGGGGAGGGGCTGACTGACCGTTCTCAGGTCTCTTCTTCTCCTCGTCTGACAAACACAAAGCAGATTCATTCGTTCACCGTTAAAAGTTTATCTCCTAAATGTTTTCCGTCCTTTTTTTTTTTTTTAAAGCATCCGACCTGTTTCCATGACAACGGCCGTTACCGGCGTGCTGGTGGTCCTCTGGATGGAGGTCGGCTGAGGCCGCCCTGAGAACCAGAAACATCTGTTTGTTTATTGAGATGTGCATCTGACGGGAAACACAAAAGAGGGAGGAGCTAAATGTAGAGGCCAAAAAAATATATGACGAGGCCTGTCAATCACCTTGTAGCCCCGCCCCTAAAGCCTGCTACTCAATGCAGCTGAGGTACATAAGTAGTATAATTAAGGGAATTCATTTCAGTCAAAACACACTATAAGCATTTTATCTTTTTAGCAAGATAAATGAATAAAATATAAAAAGTATAACAGGATTGTTTCCGTGAAGCCGACCTGTGACGGTGAGTCGGCCCTGAGGCTCTCCGTTGCACTTGTACTCTCCGGCGTCCCCCGGCTGCAGGTCCTGGATCTGCAGGGCCCGGTTCCCGATGCCGATCCGGCTCCTCTCCGGCTTCACCGTGCCGTTCCTGAACCAGGTGAGCACGGCCTCCCACCGCCCCCCCGCCCTCCGGGGGACCACCTCTTTCTGGGCTTCGGGGAGCGGCTGCAGGGCAGCAGCAGCGTGCGGCCCGCGGACACCCGGAAGTCACGGCCTGAAGGGGCGGAGACACCAGAGGGATTTTGGGTAATAGTCCAGTAACGAGGTCTGTGAGAGTCGTCTGATTTATAAAACGGGTCAGTGAACGCCCCTCTGAAGGAGACACTAAGCGTCCTCCCTAGTCCTCCTGACCTCCTGGACCGTGGTAGAGTTCTTCTACCGACTAGCGTTAGCTCCTCACTTTACACTTCATCATTAAAATGATGTTATTAGCAAAGATCATCCTGGAGATTCTAACGTCCTGCTGGACAACATGAAGATGCCATGACGCTCTTTATTTGTAATTTTATGCAAAAAAACCCCAAAAAACATCTGATGAGTCACTGAGGACCATCCGCCACGTTGATAAATCCAAGATGGCCGCCATCCTCCAGCTAACGCGTGAACATGCGCTCAGTCGGTATTTCACGTGCGAGTTGTGAACATTTATGATGAGTTGAGTGTCACGTTCAGAGCGTGGGAACTTTAACGGTTAAACATAGAGATCAACAACAGACGTGTTTACTTCCCTCCAGACGGCTGGTGACGAATATCACACTGAATATCTCTATTATATATTATATATCATATAATGTCTCTTACAAATAAAAACAAGATGTTTATTTACTCCGTGGGGACTGGACTCATTTCCTCCATTTTACACAATTTCTTAAAACTTTTAAGTAGTTCACAAACCGAGAAATTTATTTTTAATTTATTTGTTTTTATCAGCCGACATAAACAAATACAAATATAATTGTTCGCCACTATTAAATACTCTGGTTCTGCTGCCCCCTGTGGACTAAAGTGGTAGTGGTGGTTCTGGTGCCCCCTGTGGACTAAAGTGGTAGTGTTGGTTCTGGCGCCCCCTGTGGACTAAAGTGGTAGTGGTGGTTCTGGTGCCCCCTGTGGACTAAAGTGGTAGTGTTGGTTCTGGCACCCCCTGTGGACTAAAGTAGTAGTGGTGGTTCTGGTGCCCCCTGTGGACTAAAGTGGTAGTGGTGGTTCTGGTGCCCCCTGTGGACTAAAGTGGTAGTGGTGGTTCTGGTGCCCCCTGTGGACTAAAGTGGTAGTGGTGGTTCTGGCGCCCCCTGTGGACTAAAGTAGTAGTGGTGGTTCTGGCGCCCCCTGTGGACTAAAGTAGTAGTGGTGGTTCTGGTGCCCCCTGTGGACTAAAGTGGTAGTGGTGGTTCTGCTGCCCCCTGTGGACTAAAGTGGTAGTGGTGGTTCTGGCGCCCCCTGTGGACTAAAGTAGTAGTGTTGGTTCTGCTGCCCCCTGTGGACTAAAGTGGTAGTGTTGGTTCTGGCGCCCCCTGTGGACTAAAGTGGTAGTGTTGGTTCTGGCGCCCCCTGTGGACTAAAGTGGTAGTGTTGGTTCTGGTGCCCCCTGTGGACTAAAGTGGTAGTGTTGGTTCTGCTGCCCCCTGTGGACTAAAGTGGTAGTGTTGGTTCTGGTGCCCCCTGTGGACTAAAGTGGTAGTGTTGGTTCTGGTGCCCCTGTGGACTAAAGTGGTAGTGTTGGTTCTGGTGCCCCTGTGGACTAAAGTGGTAGTGTTGGTTCTGGTGCCCCTGTGGACTAAAGTGGTAGTGTAGGTTCCGGTGCCACCTGTGGACTAAAGTGGTAGTGTTGGTTCTGCTGCCCCCTGTGGACTAAAGTGGCAGTGTTGGTTCTGGTGCCCCCTGTGGAGTAAAGTAGTAGTGTTGGTTCTGGTGCCCCCTGTGGACTAAAGTGGTAGTGTTGGTTTGTTGGTTCTGCCCCCAGTGGACTAAAGTGGTAGTGTTGGTTCTGGTGCCCCTGTGGACTAAAGGGGTAGTGTTGGTTCTGGTGCCCCCTGTGGACTAAAGTGGTAGTGTTGGTTCTGGTGCCCCCTGTGGACTAAAGTGGTAGTGTTGGTTCTGGTGCCCCCTGTGGACTAAAGTGGTAGTGGTGGTTCTGGTGCCCCCTGTGGACTAAAGTGGTAGTGATGGTTCTGGTGCCCCCTGTGGACTAAAGTGGTAGTGTTGGTTCTGGTGCCCCCTGTGGACTAAAGTGGTAGTGATGGTTCTGGTGCCCCCTGTGGACTAAAGGGGTAGTGGTGGTTCTGGTGCCCCCTGTGGACTAAGGTGGTAGTGATGGTTCTTGTGCCCCCTGTGGACTAAAGTGGTAGTGATGGTTCTGGCGCCCCCTGTGGACTAAAGGGGTAGTGGTGGTTCTGCTGCCCCCTGTGGACTAAAGGGGTAGTGGTGGTTCTGGTGCCCCCTGTGGACTAAAGGGGTAGTGGTGGTTCTGGTGCCCCCTGTGGACTAAAGTGGTAGTGATGGTTCTGGTGCCCCCTGTGGACTAAAGGGGTAGTGGTGGTTCTGGTGCCCCCTGTGGACTAAAGTGGTAGTGATGATTCTGGCGCCCCCTGTGGACTAAAGTGGTAGTGTTGGTTCTGGTGCCCCCTGTGGACTAAAGTGGTAGTGTTGGTTCTGGTGCCCCCTGTGGACTAAAGTGGTAGTGTTGGTTCTGGCGCCCCCTGTGGACTAAAGTGGTAGTGTTGGTTCTGTCGCCCCCTGTGGACTAAAGTGGTAGTGTTGGTTCTGATGCCCCCTGTGGACTAAAGTGGTAGTGTTGGTTCTGGTGCCCCCTGTGGACTAAAGTGGTAGTGTTGGTTCTGGTGCCCCCTGTGGACTAAAGGGGTAGTGGTGGTTCTGGTGCCCCCTGTGGACTAAAGTGGTAGTGTTGGTTCTGGTGCCCCCTGTGGACTAAAGTGGTAGTGATGGTTCTGGTGCCCCCTGTGGACTAAAGTGGTAGTGATGGTTCTGGTGCCCCCTGTGGACTAAAGTGGTAGTGGTGGTTCTGGTGCCCCCTGTGGACTAAAGTGGTAGTGGTGGTTCTGGTGCCCCCTGTGGACTAAAGTGGTAGTGATGGTTCTGGCGCCCCCTGTGGACTAAAGTGGTAGTGTTGTTTCTGGCGCCCCCTGTGGACTAAAGGGGTAGTGTTGTTCTGGCGCCCCCTGTGGACTAAAGTGGTAGTGGTGGTTCTGGCGCCCCCTGTGGACTAAAGTGGTAGTGTTGGTTCTGGCGCCCCCTGTGGACTAAAGTGGTAGTGTTGGTTCTGGTGCCCCCTGTGGACTAAAGTGGTCGTGTTGGTTCTGGTGCCCCCTGTGGACTAAAGTGGTAGTGTTGGTTCTGACGCCCCCTGTGGACTAAAGTGGTAGTGTTGGTTCTGGTGCCCCCTGTGGACTAAAGGGGTAGTGTTGGTTCTGGTGCCCCCTGTGGACTAAAGGGGTAGTGTTGGTTCTGCTTCAATCAGTCCAACAGTTTAAAGAAGTTTCTAGAACCAGACCATCTTCTCTCTGGTGGTCTGTTTACTGATGGAGGTCTACAGAGGACCAGGACTAAAGTTTTAAAGACACACTCTGGTTCCCATAATGCATTGCTCCTAGCTCCGCCTCCAGCGTACCTGTTAGCACCTGCAGCTCGGCCACCGGCTGCCGATTGCAGCTGAACATTCCGCCGTCGGAGTCGTGGAGCCGCCGGAGGCAGAGGCCGCCGTCCGGCAGCAGCCGGTAGCGCCGGCCCTCCTCCTGGGCCCCGAAGCCGACCTTCTGGTCTCGGTGAGTCCAGATCACGTCGGAGCCGTCGGAGCCGGCGCACGGCAGGCAGACCTGGAGGTCCTCCGGGACGGAGAGCCGCATCACTGCCGGAGGACAGAGGCCATCTGAAGCTACGTGTAGGACCACGTGACCTTCTACATGTGACCTGGACCACGTGACCTTCTACATGTGACCTGGAACGCGTGACCTTCTACATGTGACCTGGACCACGTGACCTTCTACATGTGACCTTCTACATGTGACCTTCTACACGTGACCTTCTACATGTGACCTGGACCGCGTGACCTTCTACATGTGACCTTCTACATGTGACCTGGACCACGTGACCTTCTACATGTGACCTGGACCGCGTGACCTTCTACATGTGACCTTCTACATGTGACCTGGACCACGTGACCTTCTACATGTGACCTTCTACATGTGACCTGGACCGCATGACCTTCTACATTTGACCTTCTACATGTGACCTGGACCACGTGACCTTCTACATGTGACCTTCTACATGTGACCTGGACCGCGTGACCTTCTACATGTGACCTTCTACATGTGACCTGGACCACGTGACCTTCTACATGTGACCTTCTACATGTGACCTGGACCACGTGACCTTCTACATGTGACCTGGACCACATGACCTTCTACACGTGACCTGGACCACGTGACCTTCTACACGTGACCTTCTACATGTGACCTGGACCACGTGACCTTCTACACGTGACCTGGACCACGTGACCTTCTACATGTGACCTGGACCACGTGACCTTCTACATGTGACCTTCTACACGTGACCTTCTACACGTGACCTTCTACATGTGACCTGGACCACATGACCTTCTACACGTGACCTGGACCACGTGACCTTCTACACGTGACCTTCTACATGTGACCTGGACCACGTGACCTTCTACACGTGACCTTCTACATGTGACCTGGACCACGTGACCTTCTACACGTGACCTTCTATATGTGACCTGGACCACGTGACCTTCTACATGTGACCTTCTACACGTGACCTGGACCACGTGACCTTCTACACGTGGCCTGGACCACGTGACCTTCTACATGTGACCTGGACCACGTGACCTTCTACATGTGACCTGGACCACGTGACCTTCTACATGTGACCTGGACCACGTGACCTTCTACACGTGACCTTCTACATGTGACCTGGACCACGTGACCTTCTACATGTGACCTGGACCACGTGACCTTCTACATGTGACCTGGACCACGTGACCTTCTACATGTGACCTGGACCGTGTGACCTTCTACACGTGACCTTCTACATGTGACCTTCTACATGTGACCTTCTACATGTGACCTTCTACATGTGACCTGGACCACGTGACCTTCTACACGTGACCTTCTACATGTGACCTGGACCACGTGACCTTCTACATGTGACCTGGACCACGTGACCTTCTACACGTGACCTTCTACATGTGACCTGGACCACTTGACCTTCTACACCTGACCTGGACCACGTGACCTTCTACACGTGACCTTCTACACGTGACCTGGACCATGTGACCTTCTACACGTGACCTTCTACATGTGACCTGGACCACGTGACCTTCTACATGTGACCTGGACCACGTGATCTTCTACATTCAATTCAATTCAATTCAGTTTATTTGTATAGCCCAATTTCACAAATTACAAATTTGTCTCGGAGTGCTTTACAATCTGTACACATAGACATCCCTGCCCCAAAACCTCACATCGGACCAGGAAAAACTCCCAAATAACCCTTCAGGGGGAAAAAAAGGGAAGAAACCTGGAGGAGAGAACAGAGGAGGATCCCTCTCCAGGATGGACAGAACAATAGATGTCATGTGACCAGAAGGACGGATTAGAGTTAAAATACATTCAATGAATGTGACAGAGTGTATGTATAGTTCATAGAAGTGTTAAGTATTCAGAAATCCCCTGGTGCTGAACCGAAGAAAATGTCCGGAGTCGAAAAGTTATAATAAAATGTATTTAATAAAAAGTATAACCAATCGTTGATAATAACTAATAACTGTTCAGATACAGAGTATAAATTCTCGGCCGAGGACTTCTAAGGCTTCACAATCCACAGACCACTCCTGGCTAAACCATTTGTAGTTAACTGTCTCTTGCTTCACCGAAAAGAAGTGTCTCGCAGCCTCCGAAAGTTCATTTTATATTTCCCGGGCGTCCCGCCCCAGGGGAAATATCCACTTCTCATTGGATACATTGTCTTGGTAACACCTTTCCCCAATTCGCTCATTGGCCGAGCCGTCTGGCTGTTGGTAGATTTGCATATCCACATGACGTCATCACTCCGGCCACCATTTGCCCTCTGCCATGCGGTCCACTGCAGGAATGTGGTTTCCTTCAGGGGCTCTCTCCATGCCGGGGAGGGGGAGGGGATTCCTTTCTGCCACTGATCTGTGTTCTTGGAACACAAAGAGATTCGTCTTCACCAGTGTGTTACAGCAATGCATTAAACAATAATACACAGACACTTACCAAACAACATTGTAAATTATTAAACAATAACACACATTCTATAACAACATGTATGAAGTTATGGTATATTAGTAAATCCTAATTTACATATTGCTTTAGTAAATTATCTAATTCAACAATCCCTCCTTTTACATTACATTACATGTCATTTTTAGCAGACGCTTTTATCCAAAGCGACTTACAATAAGTGCATTTCAACCTAGAGTACAAACTAAGAACAACAAGAATACAGGAAGTAACATTTCCTCAACATAGTCGAACTACAAAAGTACCATAAGTAAGTGCTATCTAAGTGCCACTGAAGTGCTAATCTGTGTTTTAATCCAGATAGTCGGACAAGGTGTGTTTTCAGTCTGCGACGGAAGATGTAGAGACTTTCTGCTGTCCTGATGTCAGTGGGGAGCTCGTTCCACCACTGAGGAGCCAGGACAGCAAACAGTCTGGATTTGAGTGATTAGCTCGGTGCAGTAGTCACAAGTCGATTGGCTGTTGCAGCGGTGTGACCATATCCCGGATGTAGACGGGCCCGATCCGTCGCCAGGACCAGTGTTTTGAAGCGGATGCGAGCAGCCACGGTAACCAGTGGAGAGCGCGGAGGAGCGGAGTGGTGTGGGTGAATTTCGGGAGGCTGAAGACCAGTCGAGCTGCTGCATTCTGGATGAGCTGCAGGGGTCGGATGGCCTTAGCAGGTAGACCAGCCAGGAGGAGTTGCAGTAGTCGGCGTGAAATGACCAGAGCCTGGATCAGAACCTGCGCCTTCTGAGTAAGAAGAGGCCGATTCTCCTGATGTTGTGCAGCATGTACCTACAGGAAAGCGATGTTGGCCGTCAGGGAGAGTTGACTGTCGAGTGTCACCCGAGGTTCCTGGCAGTCCGGGTAGGGGCCAACACAGAGCTGTTGAAGGTGATAGTCAGGTCGTGGGTGGGGAGCCTTTCCTGGAAGGAATAGTAGCTCAGTCTTGTCAGGGTTGATCTTCAGGTGGTGAGCAGACATCCACTGAGAGATGTCAGTCAGACAGGCAGAGATGCCACCTGTGTTTCGGACGGTGGAAACGAGAAGATCAGTTGGGTGTCATCAGCATAGCTATGGTAGGAGAAGCCATTGACAGAGCCGAGAGAATTTGTATACAGAGAGAGAGGAGGGACCCAGGACGGAGCCTTGAGGAACCCCAGTAGTGAGAGGACAAGGATCAGACACAGATCCTCTCCAAGTTACCCGTAGGTGCGGTCTTTAAGGTAGGAAGAGAAAGAGCGAGTGCAGTGCCTGAGATCCCCAGGTCCTGAAGAGAAGCGATCAAGATCTGGTGGTTCACGGTGTCAAATGCTGCAGAAGGGTCGCGGAGGATAAGGACAGAGGAGAGTGAGGCTGCTCTAGGAGTGTGGAGCTGCTCAGAGACAGCAAGGAGGGCCGTCTCTGTCAGTGGCCCTTGAATCCAGACTGGTGAGGGTCAAGAAGGTTGTTACTGTGGAGATAGGAGGACACTTGGCTCAAGATAGCTAGAGTTTTGGAGAGAAAAGGAAGAAGAGAGACCGGTCTGTAGTTGCTGACTTCAGCGTGGGTTTCTTCTCGAGAGGGTTGACTCTCGCCTCCTTCAGAGAGTTGAAACAGCCAGTTGAGAGGAGCTGTTAATAAGATGGGTGAGGAAGGTCAGAAGGTCAGGAGCAATAGCCTGGAGAATGGGAGACGGACGGGGTCAAGGAGGTGGTCGGTCGGGAGGTCACCAAGCTAAGAACTTGATTGGGAGACAAGGGGTGAAAGAGGAAAGAGAGGGGATGAAGAAGTTAGTGTTGGTGAGGTGATAGAAGATGGATTTGTAAAGGAGGCGTATGTCGTCTATCTTGTTTGTAAAGTAGTCGACAAAGTGGCTCGCAAAAGGGTGGAAGGAGGAGGGGACAGGGGGATCAAGGAGGTTGGAAAAGATAGAGAAGAGTTTTTGGGGTTAGAGAAGGAAGACTGAATTTTGGTCAGGTAGAACGAGCTTTTGACTGCAGAGATAGAGGAAGAGAAGGAGGAGAGGAGATTGATAGAAGAGCAAGTCTTCCGCTTGATTCGATTATTTTCTTTCAGGGTGGCTCTCGGGAGTCCGACAACGGACAAAGAGAATCAAGAGATGAAGACAGGGAAGAGAGGAGAGTGTCTGCGCAGAGTTAGGATGCATGGTGAGAAGCAGTCAGTTGAGGGAGAGCAGATGGGACAGAGGAGGCCAGAGAGGAGGGGCAGAGGGTGCGAATGTGTACAGGTGCAGAGTCTGTAGATATGGGTGGGTTGTCAGTACCAGAGAGCGAGAGAGAGTAAGAGATGAAGAAGTGGTCAGAGACATGGAGAGGAGTCACAGTGAGGTTAGAGGTAGAGCAGTTTCTTGTGAAAATGTAGTCAAGGTGGTTGCCGGCTTTGTGAGTGGGAGGGGAGGGACTGAAGACAGTAAGAGTAAGAGATCACATGACTTCTCTGTCTGGATGTTAAAGTCACCCAGAAGGATGAGGGGGGCCGTGTCAAGAAATCTCCCAAAGAACCAGGGGGACGTATTCCATAGTGTAAACATCTTATGAAGTGAATTATTATTTATCATTACAATGAAGTATTTTTCTCTTTGTGGTTCAATTCAATGTTTTAATTCCAATCCTAAAGTCTCAGAGGTAGATGTTTCTACTTTTCGAGTTATAAAACAGATTTCAGTCCTGCATTAACTCAGTGTGTGTGTGTGTGTGTCCTTCTCCAGTTTCTGCTTCAGTCTGCTTCGTCTTTCTTCCCAAAATGTTCTTCTCCTCAGTCCTCGTCCTCCATGTCTCCAGTTCCTTAATTATCTTGGAAATACACATCAGGGCAAGCAAGTTATTAGTCGCATGGCATCTTGTTCATACTACCTGTTCCGGTGGGGGCGGAGCTCATCTGATGGTGAGGCCAACACAGCAGGTACAGATGGAGGTTGGTAATGGAGAGGCAGGTCGCTGTGAAAGAGAATTAGAAAACACAACACCACACAGCGGCCACTAGGCCGGCTCTATACAGAATGTGACACTTGACTATGAAAAATTGTCTATATTTTAATTTCTATATTTAATAAGTATCTAATACTTTCTAGGCTTGAATTTGCAATCTTTAACTGAGTCGGAGGAACAGCTCCTCACCCCGTGTGGGAGGAATCATCTATTAAATGGCCATCCGTCGTCCAACAGAGTCTCAATTACTTATCCAATCCAATCTAACTTTATTTATCTTTACTGGTTATGATAAATGCAATTGATCCTATCTATGGCCCTTGACTAGGGCATAGAAATATTCAAATCCTACTAGGATCTGATAGCAGGCAGGTATTCGTCCGTCAATCTTCTCTTCGTCCCTTGAAAGCATCATGGGAAAACAAACAGTCGCACCTGGTGGTGCAGCTAATGGCAAGTCTCACACAGTGAACAGTGAGAGTTGATGTCGTATCGACAACTTTCTGTGTTGCAGTCTTAACTCTCGCTCCTGCGCCTAGGCAGAAATGTGTGGAAGTGACCTCACATCTGTTAGTCAGAATTACCCTGATGAGGCAACTATTCAGCGGCTGGTTGTGATTCTTGACCGGCTGATCTGCAAATGTACAATGTGTTATACGGTGCTCCTCTCTTGGTGAAGCCTCTCACCTGGAGGGCGCTGTGAAGTCCTTGCAATGACTTCAAAACACCCTGTCCACCTGGGCTCAGTCCACTTCCCATGTGAACCTCAAGTCTTACCCAGTCACCTGGTTCCACTGATGACTCATCAGCTGGCTCCTAGTGGGCTTCAGCAACCTACTTGGAGAAAAACTTAGATCTGGTCAGTTATTTTTCCCAGAATATTCTCTGAAATATGTCAAGTCTAGGACTGTCTCCTAACTCTCTGTAGACCCCGCATGGGTCTTCATGTCAATAACTCATGGGAGAAATGTTCTCCCTCCTTTGAGGATAATTTAGCCATCATTGTCTCAATTGCTTCAATTGTTGATTAGCTCGCGACTATCACCTGTGATTGGGCAATAGACTGCTCCGTGTGAATGTGCTCTCTAGAAATATTTCTCAACTTCTTGTAGGTGTTGGTTTGCAAAAATGTGTGCCATTGTCAGATCTGATTCTCCTTTTAACAGCATATCAGCATCTCAGTTCTACTCCTCCTTTGAAATAGGATGGAATTCCCAAATCCGTCCTTTTCAATAATAATAATCTTAATAAACAGTCAACCTCTCGAAGAAAAGAGAGAAATAAAATAAAAATTCATACGTCTGTCAAATCAATGCAGGAGAACCATGTCTTGTCTGAACTCACAGCGGCAGATCCTCACCACCCCACCCCAGAACAACACCAGCTGCTGGTTTCAGGCAGGCAGGGCTGCGCCTGTGTCACGCGGTCAACAGAGAGAACAGAGGACGGAGTTTTTTTTCCAGAGCTGTGACTGTGATTGAACCGACCGACCTCCCCCCCCATAGACCACACCAACTGCCCTCCTTAGGCACACACACACACACACACACTTACTGTAAATATTGTGTTGTTTTTTATTTGTAAATAGTGTGTACTTGTGCTGCCACATTCCTTGCTGAGCATTGCCACTTTCATTTCACTGCACACCCTGTGTGTGTATGTGACAAATAAAACATCTTGAATCTTGAAATCTTGAATCATCATTGTGCTTGGGTAAGGAATGTCATAATAAGTCGGCCTAATTAGTAAAGAGCGGGTTACAAATTTATTTATTGGCCCCAAATCAAGGTCCATTTTCCAGGTTTTAGGAAATTAATTAATGTATCCCAGGGAGCCCTCGTCCTCTCCAGTACACTTGCCTATAACAACCATTCTATGATTTAAAAAATATATCTAGTCTGTTCCATCCTTAAGGGATGCTGGTGACGATTAAATTGGAATCGTACGCGGTTTTTAACTCTATCTCTACGGAGCTATCGGAATCAGTCACACATCAGTTCACCCTTTAGTCCTAAAAGTGTCTGGAAATAAGCTAAGCATGTTGTCAGTGTCCCCATGATCAGTGTT
This sequence comes from Pseudoliparis swirei, assembly GCF_029220125.1. Classification (NCBI taxonomy): domain Eukaryota; kingdom Metazoa; phylum Chordata; class Actinopteri; order Perciformes; family Liparidae; genus Pseudoliparis; species Pseudoliparis swirei. The sequence continues at coordinate 21,129,953 of NC_079388.1, read as the reverse complement.
CTCTCTACTATGTGTGTGGCTAAGCAAGTGTCTAAGCATGTGTCTCTAATACTAACTGGACCTTGAAACTTGACTTCCGATGTGTGTGCAGTTCTTTACATGTTCTCAAATGTGGAGTAATGCAAGTGTTCATTTTGTTTGTGCACCCAGTCCGTAGCCTCAACCTCTGCTTCCACCATTGTTCTTCTCTGTGCCTCCACTCTGGACAAACACTGATGTGGAGCTGCGGTGTCAACGAATGCATACAGTCTGCAACTCTGGTGTTCATTCACCGGCCGCTGCTACTCCTTGCTTCTCTGCATCGATCTCCAAGCCTCCTCAGCTGGGTCTTCACGAACCTCAATCTCGTGTTGCAGGCAGTCCCTCAGGAATTCAGATCTCATCTTGTATCAAGGAGGAGTTAAGGGCACAATGTCTTTGGTCCCCTGGTGGCGAGTAGGGATGCAGGACTTTGAACCAAAGTCTCCACTGCTGGCTGTTGTCATGCAGAGGTGTGATGTCATCATCATCTACTCTGTCCCACCGGACCCTTTGCTTCCTGTTCAGTGTCTCTTTAGTCTCCAGTTGAATCATTGGGTGACTAGTGGGTGTGGCACATTTCTGTTCAGTGGATACAGTTCGCTGTCAGCTGTTGGATCTGGGCACGCCTAATTTTGTGTCTCTGGTCCAGGCCTGGTGCCGTGGATCACTGTTGCCTTGTGGCTGTGGCTATGTGTTGGGTGCTTGTTATGGCGGGGTAGACATTATGGGAGTACTGAAGCCATTCTGACTGAGACTGCTAACCCTGTGGTGGATAAGGACAAAAATTAGCCCAATGTCTAGCCTGACTATAATTAAAAATGTATTAATACTCGTCTAAAGCCTCCGTTGCCCCAGTTGTTACTCCTCTTACTCCTGAACGGGCTACTTTTGCATATTATCTCTCTGTTGTTGGGCCCCATTTATGGGCTGCTGACCGCCTGTTGCGGGACATAAGGTTTGAGGGACTAAGCTTGAGCGGTGCAAACGTGGCTTGCTGTGGCTGTTGATAGATCAGTGCTTATGGATTTGGAGGAGGGGCTGGATACGGACTATACGGGACTTAAGGTCCATGTTGTGCTGCTGTCTGCTGCACTGTGGCTTGTGCCATTTGCTTCTGCTTTGGTCAGGTCATCTTTTCTGCTCTGTTTATTTTTATCTGTTTGGCGTCTGACCTGAGCTTCCAAGTCATAGAAGTTCATGTACTTTAGTCCTACTCCTTTCAGTTCGGTCTGTATGGTCACAGTCACTGATGATTCTATTGATAACCTAAAAACTGTTCAGTCATGCTATCTTCAAGGAAATCTTTCCCTAGGTTGTCGTTCTACAACTCTCTGATTCTACCTAAATAAGCTGCTCCTCCCTCACCATCCAATGGTGGCATCATCATTATCTTAGAAACATCAACCTTTTTCTCCGTTTTTCTTTTATTATTTTTATCTGAACTGCTAAGAGAGGTGCCTTGTGGCTGAAAAAAAAAAAAAAAACTGCAGTTATGCTTGAAAGGGGTCAAATCTTTAAGAGAGAGTGAGGAAAAATTATACTAAAAATATAAAATAGATGACTATATAAAATAATAAAGGTGATCAATTTGAAACTGAATAACCTACAACCTTTGAATTAGAAGTCTCATTCTCTACCGACTGAGCTAGCCGGGCAATTGATCAGTTAATTTAAAGAAAAATTAAAAATTTGGCAAAACAACGCATTTCTTTAAAACATCATTTCAAAAAGTAAAAGATGGTCGCACACTCTACTAATTAATAGTTATCTTCAAAAAGAATTCTTCCGTTACTGTTCTTGCTCTGTTCTGCTCTCAACTTGGCTCGCTCTGGGTGCCTGCAGGGTCGAGAACGGCGCGCGCAGCTAAGTGGGTAGGGGAGGGGCTGCTCTGTCTGTGAAGGCGCGTGCCCTCAGCGGGACGCAGCAGCTCTCTGCTTGTCCCCTCCTTTCTGTTCTTGTATTTTCGCGTGTTAAGCGGAGTTACCTCTTTGTTTCTCAGTATCCTCCTCAATCTCAAACTCGTACCTGCTCTTAAACGTAGTACATAATCGCCATACAATGTGTTCTTTACTCGGCAGCGTGCCTTTCAGAACAATAAATCCTCATTTATCACTCGTGCAATTCAACAGACTAGAGCTTGCGTTGACACCGTGAGGTTTCGACTCTGCTCTGTTGATTCCACTTTGACAACATGTATTCACCACCGGTATTCAACATTCATTCACAGTTTATGCATTACACATGTGTTTAATTTCTACGCGGCCCACACTTCTTCGGGGTCGTCTCTCCAGCCTTATGGCTGGCCTCACATATGTTAGAGGACTTTAGACTGCGCGGCCCCGGTTCCTTTTCAAAGGTCAATCTATTTTAAAGGTTCTTTCATGTTTATGCGACATGCATAAGATCGTCACAATGTGTGTGTTGAGACGGTGGGTGGGGGTGGGGGTGGGAAGAGAGAGAATCTTACAGTCATTGAGACCTTCCCCCACATCGTATAAGTAAGTGTTGGGAGTCCTTTGTCTAAAACATAGGGTCCACTTTCTCACTCTTTCCTTACTCTTATCAGTCAAGGAATCTTGGTGGCATGTGGGCCACGAGGGGGTTGGGAGAGGGAAGGGGGGGGTGAGAGAGCTGTATCCTGACCTCCCCTTTCTGGTCACTCTCATAAAACCCCACTCTTATCTTAGCTTCTTCAAAAAGCCCTTGTTAAAATTATGTCCCCTGCTTTAGAGGGAAAAAGTTCCATCCATCCAAAATCAAATCAAAGTCATTCACCAAGCTAGATAAAAAATGATTCAAACTATTAAGTTACAATCCTATTTAAATGAATGTTCTCAACCACTACCTTCAATGGTTTTATGTGAAGCACCTTAAAATGTGCCTATGCAAACAAACTTGCTCTGCTTATGTGATGGTGTATGTAAGCATCAGTTTAGTTGCTAAAGTGTGTGTGTGTCAGCTATGGCAAAAACAGTTGAGTACAGTCTGGTAAGTTGTAATACCTAAATTGGACACAGTGGTGCAAATTATCGCTCTTGTTGTAATTCAAAATGTGGACACACGATGGTGCTATAGAGGGTCGATGGTGCTAGAGGGTTAGTCCCTGCAGTACTCTCTCAGCCCACTGGGGGTAAGTTGTAATAAGTACTCCCTACCACTCAGGGGCGCTATTTCCTATTGGTGCTGTACTCTCTCGACCGCTCGGTCCTACTTCCTGTTTTCCGCCATGCTGGTTTCTTTTTTTTTTTTTTTTTAACTACACGTTCTTTCCTCAGCGAGAGCGCTGGTATCTATTCTGCTTCAATAGCGTCTTGCCAGCTAATGCTAGCTCAGCTCCTTCAGGTTGTGGGTTTTATCTCGTTCGTCACCCATGCAGATTCTAAGGAGACTATAAGTCAGACCGTCGTCTTAAAAAACGTAACTCTTCCCCGCACAGACTTCTCAAGCTTTATGTTACACCCGCTCAGCAAAACCAGGGGCTTAATGTCCCTGTTTAATAAATGAGTACGTTCGACGACGACACTCTATCCTTTTCAAAAAAAGGTCATATATCCTCTAATCAGGACACCCTATCCTCTCGAGAAGGACTCTATCCTATAAAAAGGATTCTAGCATGCAACATACAATAGTTTATACTCCGATCATCAACAGTTATTTCAAGATCTATGCGTTTAGTTTTACACTCTTCTCCACTCACACCTAATGTTGTCTATGATAAACTATGCAGAATTCAGTTTAAAACAATGGGTTCTGCTTACCCTTGTTGTGAGGCCTCGTGTGAGTGGGGGAGAGTGATCCTTCCAGATGTTCAACTCGGTTCCTCCTCGATCCAAAACACCAAGGAATCACGTCGGGGTCACCAAACTGTTAAGTATTCAGAAATCCCCTGGTGCTGAACCGAAGAAAATGTCCGTAGTCGAAAAGTTCTAATAAAATGTATTTAATAAAAATAACCAATAGTTGATAATAACTAATAACTGTTCAGATACAGAGTATAAATTCTCGGCCGAGGACTTCTAAGGCTTCACAATCCACAGACCACTCCTGGCTAAACCATTTGTAGTTAACTGTCTCTTGCTTCACCGAAAAGAAGTGTCTCGCAGCCTCCGAAAGTTCATTTTATATTTCGGGCGTCCCGGCCCAGAAATATCCACTTCTCATTGGATACATTGTCTTGGTAACACCTTTCCCCAATTCGCTCATTGGCCGAGCCGTCTGGCTGTTGGTAGATTTGCATATCCACATGACGTCATCACTCCGGCCACCATTTGCCCTCTGCCATGCGGTCCACTGCAGGAATGTGGTTTCCTTCAGGGGCTCTCTCCATGCCGGGGGGGGGGGGAGGGGATTCCTTTCTGCCACTGATCTGTGTTCTTGGAACACAAAGAGATTCGTCTTCACCAGTGTGTTACAGCAATGCATTAAACAATAATACACAGACACTTACCAAACAACATTGTAAATTATTAAACAATAACACACATTCTATAACAACATGTATGAAGTTATGGTATATTAGTAAATCCTAATTTACATATTGCTTTAGTAAATTATCTAATTCAACAGTAGGCTTATTCCACGATGGAGACCTCCACGATCCATCAGGCAGATGGCGGTGGGGAGGAGGAGTGGGCGGAGTCTCAACAGTAGGCGGAGTCTCAACAGGACAGTGGCGTAGTCAGGAGCAGGAATTCCACGACCCAGACCTCAATGATCCATCAGGCAGATAGGATCTATGCCGTCTCATAGGGTCCGATGACCCCATGAGACGTGAAGTCAAAGGACTCGGGAGAAAGCAGAGTTAGTAACGTGTGATTGAGAGATGAAAATTCATCCTTAAGGAGAGAAAAAAAAGAGGAGATAGGTACTCAGTGCATCCTAAAACGTCCCCCGGCAGCTATAAGCCTATAGCAGCATATCAAGGGGCTGGACCAGGTGAACCTGATTCAGCCCTAACTATAAGCTCTGTCAAAGAGGAAGGTCTTAAGTCTACTCTTAAACGAGGTGACTGTGTCTGCCTCCCGGACTGAAATTGAAGCTGGTTCCATAAAAGAGCTTGATAACTAAAGGCTCTGGCTCCCATTCTACTTTTTAAGACTCTAGGAACTACAAGTAGTCCCGCATTTAGTGAGCGCAGATCTCTAGTGGGGCAATATGGTACGACAAGCTCCTTAAGATATGATGGAGCATCACCAATCAAGGCTTTGTACGTTAAGAGAAGAATTTTAAAAGTGATTCTTGATTTTACTGGGAGCCAGTGCAGAGCAGCTAGTGCAGGAGTGATGTGATCTCTGTTCTTAGTTTTAGTGTGAACACGAGCTGCAGCATTCTGGATCAACTGGAGGGACCTAAGAGATTTATTAGAGCAGCCTGATAATAAGGAGTTGCAGTAATCCAGTCTCGAAGTAACGAAGGCGGTCGCATTTTCTCTCCCTCTCCTCCCCATGACCTTCCCTTCCCTGCTTGGCTTCTCTCGTCATGTTTTGTCTTGTTTTATACTTGAGAGACTCTCTCCTCATCGCTCTTCGAACTAAAAACCATGGACCGATCAACTGATCATCTGATCAACTGGTCTCTCAACGCAATTGACACCGTCTTCTCGACGAGAAGCTTGGGTTCGGGGGAACCTGCCCGTCCTGCCGGGACGTTGCAGCTGGTTACACGATGGACGTGTCGTGTGCCTAGCAGCCTTTCCGTGGAGGACGTAGATGACATCTACCTATTCGGAACTATGATTACAGGATTTCTGCTGTTTGGATTTGGCGTTGCCCTGGTTTATCGGAAAATTAAGGAAACGGTGACAGCCGTTAGAAGCCCCCTAAGGCTGCCCGACGAAATTGGATCGATTTGAAAAATGGGAGGAAAGTGGTGGAATAGCAGGTGCGTTAATTGGATGTAGCTGCTGGCAGACCAAACAATCCCAATCTTATCTGCTGCTCCCTCAACCAGAACGGTGCCTTGGCCAAGGCCGTTACTGGAACAACAACTCCCCTGAAGATCGCTGAAGTGAGAACCTCTCTCATTCCCTTCCCCCTATCCACAGACACCTGTGGTTGTTTTCTCCCAGGACCTTTCAAGGCTATCTCCATGGCAACGACCATCTTGCGGACTGAGAACTCTGTCTGTTGTGGCCTGGGAGGACGACATACCAGAACACGCACACACGAACTTTCAATAATACTGATTGCATTCACTACCCCCCTCCCCCCATCCCACGCCTTCGCCTGCTTTTTACCCCCAGTGGGACCGGACGGGGCTGTGGCTGGCGCTGCTGTGTTGGCGCCGGACCGGCTGGCTGCTTGTCGGTGCTGGTTACCTTCTGCCCCCAATGGATGGGCTTAGATCACCCAGTTGTTGGATTACCTCCCCTCCCCCCTTCCTACTCGTTGCAAGTCATGTCTAAAATGTATGTGCTTATGTGCTCAGGTGTTTTTTTCCTGCTCCCACACTGTACCCCTCTCGGGGCATAGTCGGGGGGTTGGTGTTTTTTTCTCGCCTTCTTCCCTCATGTTATGCTGTAATCTTTCATCCACCCTTTCTTGTAATTTCGATGCTTTTGTACCTGTACTCTGGCAAACGACAAATAAATATATCAATCAATCAATCAATCAATCAATCAATCAATCAATCAATCCTTCTCCTCCTCTTGTTCATCCTCCTCCTCCTCTTGTTCCTCCTTCTCCTATTGTTCCTCCTTCTCCTATTGTTCCTCCTTCTCCTATTGTTCCTCCTCCTCTTGTTCCTCCTTCTCCTCCTCTTGTTCCTCCTTCTCCTCCTCTTGTTCCTCCTCCTCCTCTTGTTCCTCCTTCTCCTCCTCTTGTTCCTCCTCCTCCTCCTCTTGTTCCTCCTTCTCCTCCTCCTCTTGTTCCTCCTTCTCCTCCTCTTGTTCATCCTCCTCCTCCTCTTGTTCCTCCTTCTCCTATTGTTCCTCCTTCTCTTCTTGTTCCTCCTCCTCCTCCTCTTGTTCCTCCTTCTCCTATTGTTCCTCCTCCTCCTCTTGTTCCTCCTCCTCCTCTTGTTCCTCCTTCTCCTATTGTTCCTCCTTCTCCTATTGTTCCTCCTCCTCTTGTTCCTCCTTCTCCTCCTCTTGTCCCTCCTTCTCCTCTTGTTCCTCCTCCTCCTCCTCTTGTTCCTCCTTCTCCTCCTCTTGTTCCTCCTTCTCCTCCTCTTGTTCCTCCTCCTCTTGTTCCTCCTTCTCCTCCTCCTCTTGTTCCTCCTTCTTCTCCTCTTGTTCATCCTCCTCCTCCTCTTGTTCCTCCTTCTCCTCTTGTTCCTCCTTCTCCTATTGTTCCTCCTCCTCCTCTTGTTCCTCCTCCTCCTCTTGTTCCTCCTTCTCCTATTGTTCCTCCTTCTCCTATTGTTCCTCCTCCTCTTGTTCCTCCTTCTCCTCCTCTTGTTCCTCCTCCTCCTCTTGTTCCTCCTTCTCCTCCTCTTGTCCCTCCTTCTCCTCTTGTTCCTCCTCCTTCTCCTCCTCTTGTTCCTCCTTCTCCTCCTCTTGTTCCTCCTCCTCCTCTTGTTCCTCCTTCTCCTCCTCTTGTTCCTCCTTCTCCTCCTCTTGTTCCTCCTACTCTTGTTCCTCCTTCTCCTCCTCTTGTTCCTCCTCTTCCTCTTTTTCCTCCTCCTCCTCCTCCTCCTCTTGTTCCTCCTCCTACTCGTCCTCCTCCTCTTGTTCCTCCTCTTCCTCCTACTCCTCTTCCTGGTTACAGCGACGGGCCTGATGTCATCGTTCTGGAAAAGGAGGTTTGTATTCACAGCCACTCACGATGTCACCGACATTTTAGTCCTTTCCTGTCTGTAGTCCTTGTGTGTCTCTTCGTGGTTGTTTTGTATCTCTTTGTGGTTGTTTTGTATCTCTTTGTGGTTGTTTTGTGTCTCTTTGTAGTTGTTTTGTATCTCTTTGTGGTTGTTTTGTATCTCTGTGTAGTTGTTTTGTATCTCTTTGTGGTTGTTTTGTGTCTCTTTGTAGTTGTTTTGTCTCTTTTTGGTTGTTTTGTGTCTCTTTGTAGTTGTTTTGTCTCTTTGTGGTAGTTTTGTATCTCTTTGTGGTTGTTTTGTGTCTCTTTGTAGTTGTTGTGTGTCTCTTTGTAGTTGTTGTGTGTCTCTTTGCTGTGGTTTTGTGTCTCTTTGTAGCTGTTGTGTGTCTCTGTTGTGGTTTTGTGTCTTTGGTCATTTGTCGTCTGTAGTTGTTTTGCCGTTTCATTGTTATTGTCTCTGCAGTTATTTAGATCTCGTTGTCATTGTTTTATGTGTATTTGTTATATATTTGTGCTCCTCTTGAGTCTCTGTAGTTGCATTGTGTCTCCCTGCAGTCTGTGTGTGCCTCTTTGTAGTTGTTTTACAGCCTCTTTGTGTCTTTGTGTTGGAGGCCTCTCCTCCACAGGCTGCACCATGAAGCTCACAGGAAGTAAATGGATGTGAGAAAGTGAACGGCTGGTCGTGTGCACATCACAAAGTGACTTCATGTCACAAAGTGTTCGTTCTGAAACATTTATATTTAGTCCAGAAGGAGAACTCCGAAAGACTCGTTCACCTCAAATAGAAAGAGGAAGGACGCAGCGGTCGCTGTGATGGAGGAATGAAACAAGTGTGAATGATTTATTCTTTTGCTGGTCAGATATTATAAGAGCTGTGGTTCGTTCGTAAATACTAATAAATAACACTTTTATTTTCATTTCCTCTTTTTGAAAATGATTTTCAGGAACAGAGAAGAGACTTATCGTAGAGAATTAGTATTTTTTGACATTTGGTCAAACTCAAATAACACGTTGAGGGAAGGCATGCTTTATTTTCTTAAAACAAAATTAAAACATTATTTACATCAACAGCTCAGAATCTACAAACTACAGATTGTGACACTGAAATACTGAAGTATTTACATTGTATTTGTCTTATTGTTCATCAAAATATAACATGCCTGCCATCCTCCACCAGACACCCTGAGACCTTCCTCCTGGTCCAGAGCAGTCGCCCCCTGGTGGCCATGAGAGAGAATGCAGCTTTAACACATGAAGCATAGACTTCTATACAACCAGAGGAGTCGCCCCCTGGTGGCCATGAGAGAGAATGCAGCTTTAACACATGAAGCATAGACTTCTATACAACCAGAGTAGTCGCCCCCTGGTGGCCATGAGAGAGAATGCAGCTTTAACACATGAAGCATAGACTTCTATACAACCAGAGGAGTCGCCCCCTGGTGGCCATGAGAGAGAATGCAGCTTTAACACATGAAGCATAGACTTCTATACAACCAGAGGAGTCGCCCCCTGGTGGTCAGGAGAGAGAATGCAGCTTTAACACATGAAGCATAGACTTCTATACAACCAGAGGAGGCATATTTTTTATTTCTGTGCTATTTAATAAACTTGACTATATAAAACGAGAACTTTTGAGTTAAAATCACAGATGTTGGTCCGCGGTGTTTCCGGGTGCTTTGGGTTCCTCCAGTAGAAAGTACGTGCTGTCGGGGAGCTGCGACCGACCTGTAGATTGAGAAAATAATTCAGAATTTAAGTCAGTTCATTCTGATGATGATCTGCATCTCGTTCAGGATTTCCATGACATATAATTGTATTCCTCTTCTCCGTTGAGAATGTAATCCACCATCCGTATCCTGCTCCAACTCAACCTCCAGGTCCTCCGTATTAAAGTTACCGTCTTCAATCCCACCAACAGACGATGTTGAATGGATACGTTCAGGAACCAGAACATCAGCTCCGATGTGGGGATGAGCGCTCAGTCTTCACCGCTTTGCTCCTCCGCTGGTGGAAGATCGGCGATGGTGGAGTACATGGGATCTGTTTACACATTTTACCCTCAAGCATTAGCTACCAATTTATTTAAACACCTGAAGAAGAGTAGTGCGTTAAATACGTTGAGTTATTTACCTGGAAAATCATCTGTCACGCAGTAGGTTGGTTCAGCCAAGCTTCCTCCTCCTGCCAGAGATCAACGAATACATGAAGACAGACCTTTGCTTTCTTTGACTAATATTGTTTTTAATATTTCGTGACTACCTTTCTCACCATTTGCGGGCGGAACCGCAGACGAGTCCCAGACCTCGTCGTAGACGCCGGGGCGTCTTTCTGCACTTCCTGTGGAGAACAATACGAACATCACTATCAGTAATCCACTGAGGCACTACTGATGCTCTGCTTTACAGCCCACCACCAACACACTCCAAAGAAACGTTCAGTTTCTATGGAGTGTGAATTCTTCCAAACATTTCTCTGAGTTTATAAGAAAAAGCAACTTTAGATGAGTTACGTTAGCTTACGATAGCGGGCTAAACTCTGTCGAGGGGCCGCGACGGTTCCACAGAATCAATGAGCCTTAGTGAGAGTTAATCTATTCTGTTAAATGTAACATTAGATGTATTTATAATATATAACTATATATAACATTAGTTATATTTATACCCAAGTAGAGTCACAAACGGAACACATACAAGTTTGTTTGCTAATTGCGTTAGCCGGTAAATCTCACGCCGATACAGCAGCTGTGATCCTACGAAAGCCTTTCATTGTCCTCTAACCAAATATAAATATAAAACCAGAATGTTTATTATTTACGGCGACCAATCACGTGACAGACGGGGTGGTCCAAGTCACGTGATTGGCCGCCGTGGATAATAAACATTGTGGTGTACGATGCACGTGTACGTTTGATCTTTTACGGTGATCAGTAAATATGAAAGAACAGAAATTGGGAGATCTGAGACCAAATTTTGGGGATGACAACAGATTATTATCAGTTTTCTGACTAATATCAAGATTTTGACAAATAAAAGACGTGAACCGCAACAAGGCAACCCTTCTGTTCCAACTTTAATCACGACTTTTACTACGTTGACTACGTAATCATGGGATTGAACCGAAGTGAATACCAGCTACTTTGCTTTCTGACATGTTAACCACAACGTTTTACTACGTTTCCCGTAACTGTTTCACAACGTTAACATGTCAATGCTAACGTGTTAATGCTAACATGTCAACGCTAATGTGTTAATGCTAACGTGTTAACGCTAACGTGTTAATGCTAACGTGTTCATGCTAACGTGTTAACGGTAACGTGTTAATGCTAACGTGTCAACGCCAACCACACCGTAACACGTTAACCGCGCGCTTGAACGTAAAACACGACCTGGACTTGATTATTGGGGAACGAGAATCCAATCTGGAGGAATTAAATGACATTATTTATCTTTAATCCTTCAAAAACTACCAAACTATCTGTGCTCTGTCATAGCTACCAGAGTGTGTTATTATCGTATATATCATATAGATTCATTATCAGTTCATTAGCTCAACTTATTATATCTGAAACAATGTATTATTATTTATTTCACCTCGTCTTTTAAACCTGCGTCTCCAAGCGAAGTAGCTGATGCCGATGATGATGATGATGAGGAGGAGGTAGAAGAAGGCGAGTATTCCAAACACCGAACCACCAACCGGAGGACAAAGTAAGAATTAGTTTAGAAACAAGGCAGAGTGTTTAAAAGTGTTTTTAAATGTTGTGATTATTATTATTGTACGTGTGTTGGCCTGCGTTATTGGTGTTGCTGAAATTGTTCCTGTTCCTGTTGTTCCTGTTGTCATTGTTCCTGTTGTTGTTGTTGTTGTCCTGTTACCTTCTGTTTGGGGCAGACAAATACAAACATTATATGTTCTCAGATTCTTCATCTTCTCATTCTTTTCATATTGTGTTAATATCTCTTCTTGTTGTGTTTGTTGCCTCTTTGTTTCTTTGTTGTCGTCGTATCTTCATCAGTCAGAAGTGGAGTTGATGGCATAGTTGTTGTTGTTGTTGTTGTCTTCTTACCTTCTGTTTGGGGCAGACCAATGCAAACAGCACATATTATAATGTCTCTTTTTATTCACTTAATGTCGTGGTAACATCTGTTTCTTCTTACTCTTCTTTTTCTTTTGGGGTTTCTTTGTTGTTGTCGTGTCTTCGTCACTCGGACGTGGAGTTGTTGTTGTTTGTGTTGTGGTGTTTGTGGTTTTGCCTTCTGAGAAAGAGACAGGACATCAATATATACGACATGAAGCTCTTCACTCGTCTCTAACTTAGTTTCATTTAGCGACACGACGTCCTCACACCTTCCAGCGTTTGCTGAGAACCCTTTTGGTGGAGGTGACTTGTCTTTGTGAATGTTGAGCTTCAGCCTGCAGCGGGTTAGCGTAGCTTAGCATAAGAGACACAGCTAGCCTCAACCATCCATCCATCATCCATCCATCACGTACAAAGCACAAGCAGTAGTGAGGTGTTCTCCGTGGATAACTTTATTTTGACAGCATTTGTATTCACACAATCTTTAACGCTCAATGTGAATGTGCATGTTTCCCAAAATACAGAACTACAGCAACTAAGTATTTCATCATCTTCATTCTCTCAGATTAATCACCTTTACTAGATACTATCTCATGATGTTGACTCACTATCTCATTATTGTTCCTTACAGGATGTTAATTGTTCTCTCAGTGGCGGTAACGGGCTTTCATAGCTGCACATTCGGTTTAGGTCGTAAACGACGATGTGGCAAACAGTCCTCAAGAAGTTCAGCACAGGCTACAAATCAATTATGTTTGATTGTTTGAGAGGTTTATTTTCATTTAATTCTCAAGGAACATAAATACACCGTTGTGGAAGTGTCTGTTTTATTTAATACGTGCACCAGGAACTAAAGGCGACATGTTTTAGCTCATTAGCATAACTAATTCAGTGCAGGAGCTACAAGAGAAGCTCTGAGCTGACAGGGTTCAGCTTGTCCTCGTGCGACCCTCAGAGGAGTTATCCGATAACTTCTTATTAAAAGTTAAACATATCACTCATAACATCACGAGGGTTAATTTATAAGCATGATATATATATCTGTGTTAATCCTCATCTGCTTTATGGTGTGTAATGTGGCATAATGCAGTGTTTCTTTCACAGTCAACAGAAAACCTGTTGTTGTTTTTTCGCTAGTAACCCGTGATTGGCTCGCGCGCGTGCCAATTCAACGCGGTCCCGGAATTCCTTCGCGTCTATTGGCGGGTTGTTCCTGTCCATCAAAACTTGCTGTTGCGATTCGGCCAAATCATCCTTCACCACGGCACTTTGTGACTCATCTCATTGGTCCTCCGCGTGGCCAAATCCCGCCCTTCCTCGTTACTCATTGGCTGCTCCGTTTTAAATGGGCGGCGACTTTCCTGGGAAAAAAAACCCTCGTTTCCTTGTCAGTCATATGCAAGCGAAGAAGAAGAGACGATAAATCACCCCGCAGCATCAAACGGATCAAATATCACGTTTCAGTCGCAGGAAATACAACTTGAACTGGATGTTTAAATGTCATTAATGCTCGGCATCACCCGGGAGGCTTAATGCTAAAGCTAGCGGCCATATTGTGTGCGTGTAGCTCGCAGTTGTCGCCCATCTGACCGCCCCCCGCTCCCCGGACGCCTTTGTGGCGATGAGTGCGGACCTCCTCTCGGATCTGGACACGCGCTTCTTCGCCGATAACCTCCTGACGAACGAAGACTGGGGTGAGTGCACGCGCTCGGCCGTTAGGACCGGAGGAGCAGCAGCGGCCGTCGGGACCGTCGGAACCGAACCGACGGGCGGCCGTTGGGACCGTTAACGCCAAACTGAGGCGTTACCACGACGACCACGCTGCTCGGTCTCTCTTAGAGTTCTCCTTCATACACATTAAGGGTTTAAATGTTGACGCAGAAGCTAGATGACGCGAGATGCACGCGGTGGGTGTGTGCGCGTGCGCGTGTGTTTATTACGCTTCCTCAGTCTGCAGCAGACCCCGGATGTGTCAGTTTGTCTTCTGGTGGTGGAAAGCGTGACGTCACATGTTTAAAAAACAAGCATGCGTCCCTTTTAAAAAATGTGTATATATATATGTATGTATATATGATATGTATATATGTATGTATATCTATATGTATGTATGTATATATGTATGATATGTATATATATGTTCTACCTAAAGAAAAGAAGAGAAGTGATGATGTGTAATTATTTACATATATACGTGTCTCATCGGAGCCGTGTCAGATTCACCCAGTTCATTAATGTTGTGATTATACTGCAATTATTATTGCGCAATAAACAATTAGAGGCAGACGGAAGGGAAGAATAACACCTGCTGCTGTTTACTCCTCTTTTACAGGAGATTCATCCCCTTCTTTCTTCTTTCTTGTTCTTCTTTCTACTTGTTCTTTTTCTTCTCGTTCTTCTTTCTTCTTGTTCTTTCTTGTTCTTCTTTCTTGTTCTTTTTTCTTGTTGTTGTTGTTCTCAATTTAAAGAAAGTCTTGTTCATCTTTTATTTATGTTCACGAGATTCTAGGACGACAACAAGTTGATCCCCAGAGATGTAATCTGAGTCGACGCCTTCTTTATCATCATAACAGTTTTTATGTGATTTCCCCTTTTTCTAACTATGTATTTTTAAAATTGCAGCGTCTTGTATTCAGTTTTTATCGTCTGTTAATGAATTATTACAGGTTGAATATCGTGTTTTATTCACTTTGTTTGTTCAGAGAGGAAACCACGTCTCAGACAGTGACGTAGAATCATAAATATTTACATCCATGAAGTCATTTTCCTAATCATGTGCATCTCATTTAATTAAATATATATACATATAAAGTGAGCAGCTCACCTGTGGGATCAATACACCTCCGGTGTTTGAGTTCAGAGTCCAGGGTCGTGTTTCCACCTCAGGCAAAGCATGCTGGGAGATTACAAGCGGCCGCGGTGACATGAAGAAGAACGCTCCGCTGTAAAGTCACGTCATCATGAAACCCCGAGAGCTGCAGCTTATTACCTTCGCATTGAAAATGCCGGAAGGTTATGTTTTGATCGCCGTGTATTTATTTATTTATTTATTTGTATGCGTGTTATTCGCAAAACTCAAAAATAATTGAACCGAATCGCATGAAATTTGGTGGGATGATTGTTTATTATCCGGGGACCAGTTGATTAGATTTTGGGATCGATCGGGTCAAAGGTCAAGGTCAAAGGTCATGAACAGGTCAAAATTTTCTTGAATCGCATGAAATTTGGTGGGATGATTGGTTATTATCCGGGGACCATTTGATTAGATTTTGGGATCAATCGGGTCAAAGGTCAAGGTCAAGGTCATGGAAAGGTCAAACTCTTTTTTTACCATAGCACGATACATTTTTGTCCAATTGGCATGCAACTAATGCCAAAATGTTCATAATTCAATGCCCAATCTTGTGATATGCGAAGGTATGCACTCTACCGAGTGCCCATTCTAGTTACCGTTGTTGTTGTTGTTGTCATAAACACGTGAAGAAAAGCCTTTTTAAAGTGTTAAACTCAGCATAAAGAAGGTCACATCAGGTTCTTGCAGCACGGATTAAAATGTATCGGGTTGATCAATAATCAATAATACAAAACTTAAAAAATATATATACAGGACTGTCTCAGAAAATTAGAATATTGTGATGAAGTTCTTTATTTTCTGTAATGCAATTTAAAAAAACAAAAATGTCATGCATTCTGGATTCATTACAAATCAACTGAACTATTGCAAGCCTTTTATTCTTTTAATATTGCTGATTATGGCTTACAGCTTAAGAAAACTCTAAAATCCTATCTCATAAAATTTTAATATTTCCTCAGACCAAGTAAAAAAAAAGATTTATAACAGCTGAGTGTTTGTCAAGGCTCAGGAAACCCTTGCAGGTGTTTCGAGTTAATTAGACAATTCAAGTGATTTGTTTAATATCCTACTAGTATACTTTTTCATGATATTCTAATATTTAGAGATAGGATATTTGAGTTTTCTTAAGCTGTAAGCCATAATCAGCAATAAATCAGAATAAAAGGCTTGCAATATTTCAGTTGATTTGTAATGAATCCAGAATGCATGACATTTTTGTTTTTTTAATTGCATTACAGAAAATAAAGAACTTCATCACAATATTCTAATTTTCTGAGACAGTCCTGTATATATTTTAGATTTTTCTAAATTGAATTTAATTTTGTATACATTTTCCTGATCTGAATCATATTTATTCTTCTTTTTAAAGTTTTGCCTGGAGAGGAGCAACTAGTATTACATTCATTAAAATTAATGTTTAACATCCTGGTTTTTAATTTATTATTTTAAGAAACATTCCAAGAATAATGTCTGAGTTAAAGTCCGACGCTCACATGCCCAACACGTTTAAACTTATCAGGGGGTTTGTGTTCACATCGGACACAACGTACCGGCTCCTGAGTGTTGTGGTCACTTCCTGTGCCTCACTTCCTGTCCCAGATGCCTGCCTGTACCAGTGTGAGAGCATGGAGGAGGGCGAGGAGGCCGACGCCGGCCGCGCCCCCAAGTACGAACCGGCGGTGAGATTTAATTTATTTGATTCAAATGATTATTGAATGATTATTGATCAGAGTGAAGAACACATCGGGTCCTCACTCGATTTATTGACTTATTATCAGAGTTTAAAGGCTCATCATTCACCTCTAGTTCATATTTTATGTGTGTAATATTTACCTTGAACCAGTACACACACACACAAGCACACGCACACACAGCGGTTGTTTGTCTTAATCTTCCTCCTCTTCCTCACAGTTTGACAATGACCTCGTGCTCACTCTCGACCCTGACAACCCCACGTCGCCGTGGCAACACCTTGACGACAACCTACTCACAGGTACGGACACACACACACACTCTTTCACACCTGGAGAGGAACACACACACACCACCTCATGGAGGTTTTCATGCTGCATGTAAATAGTTTATAATAATATTAATATTGTAATCGTTGGTCGTCTTGATGTTCCTGAAGGAGACGTCAAGAGTGAGATGACCATCACACAGCCGCTGCCCGTGGAGATGTGTAAGGACACACACACATACGCACATACACACACACATACGCACATACACACACACACGCACAAACACACACGCACACATACGCACACGCACAAACACACATACACACACACAAACACACATACGCACAAACACACACA